>NC_039249.1:8426034-8726034 GCF_003368295.1 Carassius auratus | reverse complement strand
GTTTTGAAATGGACAGAATATGTTTTCAATTTAAGTCAGTTACTCAGTGTTCAGATACCTCTAGATCAATTACATGATGCATTCATTAATCCCTTATTAAAAAATAAACTAATCCTTTGAGCAGTGTTTTTTTTTTTTTTGCAACCAAAGGCATGGATCCTGAAGAATCCAATTAATAATAGTCATGAATAGAGCACGATATGGTTAAAAACATCAGCATTTGTTGTAACTGATTTCAAAAAGTATTACCTGCTCAGCATGGATATCAATATTGATTCTATTTTTCATCTTTTCATGCATGATGAGCTGCTGAAGGTAAATCCTTCTCTTTACAACAGCAGATCAATTATTATTTTATTTGCTGAAATAATTGCTTTTCTTCCAATCACAATGTAACACTCATTTTTATTTATTTATTGACAAACATTACATAATGCATAACAGGTCCGACTCCTTAGTAATATATTTTAAAAAGTCCTAACATTTAGGTTCATATAAGTTTTGAATATCGGTTCACAGGTTTTTATGAATCTAAATCAACAGCTGGTCTGTAAGGCATTACTTCATGTTATATTAATAATGACATTTAAGTTATTGTAAAGTGTTTCATATTAAAACAGGTCAACTAAAAATGAAACGAGCTGATTTTCCCATTGGCTTGTTCTGTTAATCAACTCACATGGTCTGTTTTTCTGTCAGAGAGGTTTTGATTAGTTTGGGAAATAGGACTTTTATTTGACAACATCTGCACAACAGACATTATTAAATCTAATGTATGTCGATATCTCGTTGCGTCATCCGTTTATTATGCAGCGCGTTGCCGAAAGCTGCAGCTGTAAACGAATGATGGCTTTTGTGTTTGAGGTCGTTATGAAAATGTGAATGCGATCACAATTATTTAATTAGTAGGCTTATATCTCCAAAAGTGTTACTATTAATGCCAGTTGTTATTGTGTAGCTGTTTTTATATATATATATATATATATATATACACACTATTTTAATTTCTAATATGCCTAACAATAATCTCGTCATGTTCTTAATGTCTCTTTTATAATGCTGTTCCTCAAGTCTTTTTGACAGCTAAGGCCATAAAGTAATCCCACCCATATCATATAGAATTATCGCATATAACAGATTGAGATATGGTTATGATAATCTTTTTGCACTTTCTAATTGCAATTAGTGTTATGTGATTTTCTGGTATCTTGAATTATTAGAAAACACCAGGAGCCTGTGTATCAGAAAATGTTTTTAATTTTTTTTTCTTGAAAGGTGAAGCATTTTTTTTTCTTTGTTTATAGTGTTATATGTGTTTGTAATTCTTGGTCGGTATGAGCCGTTTTCCAAAACTATTTTTTTTCTTCACCGACATCTTTGCTGAGGGTTTTTTGTTTGTTTTTTTGTTTGTTTAATTTGCCAAAATATTCTACCTTCGAATGCGCCAAATATAATGCAGTCTCACAAACGGCTTTATTGTTTATACAACTTTTTTTCTGTTATTTTAAGCACCAGACAGCTCAGCTTTAATATGTGGTCGCACAGCACACCTGATGTTTTAAAGTCGATCAAATTCATCGAATCTTAAACACATTAGTGTCAAGCTTAAAATATGTGCATTGTTAAAAATGCATTAACCAAAACAAACATTTGCAGAAGACTTTTTATGGACACATTGAAGCATTTTCCCAACCTCATAATGGGCTACCGCTACCAACTCTTTGGCTTCCGTGTCTCTTCTCTTTTCCTCCTATTTTAGACTTTATTTTATTTATTTACTTATTCTATATTCGTCAGTCGAATCGAATAATAATAATTATTATTATTACTATTAATAAATAGCATGAGATAGTGATGAATGTCAATCCTGAGAAAAGTGTTCGTGTATCTAATGCTGAACTTTAGTTTCCTAGCTTTCTTTACAAGCCCTCAGGGCCGTCTCCATCCACGAGCACTAGGCTTCATCCACAGATTGCTAGAACGTGTTGAAATAAAGAATTAAGTTGGTTACTTTTTTTAAATACACAATTATAGAAGATGAAATGATTCTACAGAGTTTATTAGACTACTGAATGTACAACTTGGTTGTGCCACTTTCAGGAAGCTACCCTGTTGGTTAAAGAACTCTTGATTTTGTTTGCTATTTCAGTTTTCAGCGCAAAGCCTCCTATTTTCACTATAACGTTTTTAATTAACTTGAATAAAGTTAATTGAATATAGCTAATTCCAAAGCACACCACTCTATTTTCATTGCGCGCTTGCATATCTGTTAGAATTGTGGAAAAATGTTATCTTAGTCTTGGCTTTGCTTGTTTTGATGGTTTTTCAATATTGGTAGTCTAGATCCGAGCCTGCTATCATACAAATGAGAGAAAATGTCAAAACACTCAATGTGTCGTCGACAACTTGTAAAAGCGTATAAAATTAGTTGCGTTTGCCTCCCGACACGTGTTAATTCAATTGTCTGATTCAGATCCAGTATTAAGGATTGTAATTCAGATTATCGCATTAAATATAATTTAATTCGGTCTTCAAAGGTAAAATGTAATAGCCGGGGAGTTATGCCTCTTCCTAATTGTGTTACTGTGATAGCTGAGCCAGTTATATTGGTAGTAAGTTGTGAAGTCCACTGCATTTGCTTTGTAAATATTAGCCTACAGATGGACTTTGCTCAGATGTGATTATTAATATGAATAACTGCCTCTCAAGTATAATAACCTGGTCTAACTGTAACTTTTTACTGAAGGGCTCTGCAGACGATCCTGTTTTAGCAGAGTCATAAAAACATTAATGTCAGTGCAGATGAATGCTACGCGTACTAGAATCAGCTTGTACTCTTGCTCTGCATTTATTTGCCGTGAAAACGAGAAGAGAGAACACATCTCAGAGTTGCTTTGTTTTACAAATGCCTTGTTTTAAACTCACCATAACACGCGACGAGCCCTCCGTTGTGTCCGCTGTCCTGCTGGAGTTTGCTGCTGTCTGGGGGAGTTTTGCAGGAGGACCTCTGCATGAAGAGGTGGTATTTGTTAAAGGTGCCTTCCCCAGCAGTGGCATCCAATGACTGGCACTCTTGCTGGAACGGGCTCCCAGATTTCTCCCCGAACGCCTGACCTTTGTTGGTCAGGAAAGCGGGGCTGTATTTGGTGTCACTCGCCTGGAATGTCCTGAAAGGGTTCGCCTGGTGATCCCTACCTTGCGGTGCAGATGGGCTATAATATGAATCCATGGATGTCATTTCGCAGTATGAAACGCACGTCTCGGCGTTCATTCCTAAAAAAAAAAAAAAAAAGGTTCGGGAAGAGAAAGAAAAAGACGTCCAAGCGTTTTCCCCCCCTTTCTTTCCTTCCTTTTTGGAGAGCAAAGCGAAGAGATACTCTCACACTCTCTCCCTCTTCCTCATACAAACGAATACACACACACACACTCACTCACACGCATGCATTGACTTGTGCAGCAGCTGGCTTTGGTTATAAAATGATTCAGATGTTTTCCAGAAACGGAGAGCTAACCAAAAGCTAAAAAGCCCCCTTAAGGTTAGAGGAGTAACGAAAAATGCGTCTTCTGAAGATGCAGCCCAGATCTCCTCGGTGTAGACCACTACGCACGTCAAGACCTCTCCTCGGTTATTATGTAGATGAAATGAATGGGTGAGGTCAGACCTTTGCTAAGAAGAAAAAATGTTTTGTTGGAAATATGCGGGGGGACTTAACACATGACATTAATGTCATTAGGATATGAAATATACAACTCAATGAATGTGAAGGGCAACACTGAGGGAGCAATTTAATGGTTGATTCGCAATGCTTTTTAACTCAAGACTTAATCTCGCCAACGAAGAAAAAAGATAGAGCTCTGTACGAGCTTTTAAGTTTGGTGTGTGTGTTACTGTGATGTTTTTTCTTTTATGTTCCAAATCCTCTCACACTTTAACTGGCGTTATCTTTTTAGACGGGTTTGTGATGATCCTTCTGTTCCGATATCGCGTTTGACATCATAGTTATTGCCATCGATTTAATGATGTCGTTTAGTGCATTGACATAATTTTAACACCGAGGAATACTATTAATCTTAATTAAATGTGCACAAGATCATGTTCATTCTATAAACTACTTTAAACCCTATTAGGGATGGATTTAGGGCCGAGTAAAACTTGTCACTAATTTGTCATTTATTGTCAGGCAGTCACTTGTTTTCTTATTGCAAACAGTATCATGTTTCTTGTTGGTATTTGTCGGATCTTTTTATTTGGTGTTTAACTATCAGCAAGAAATGTTGTTGTATCCAAGGAAAAATGACGTATGTTTTAGCTCTCACATTTTTCTCATTCTGTTTCTTTAATAATGCTTGCTGAAACCACGTCTTGCCCATTATGACGTGTTCATAATGCAGTTGGTCTTTATGACGTTGTAGCAATATTAATGAACAAGTTTGGGCAGCAAATGTTTCAGTCATGTAAAACACATACCCATTTTACTTTTTGTCATTTCTAAATTAAACACATAGTCTAGTAGCCTAAGTTTGTGCTTACATTTATTTATTTTTTACTGACTTCATAAATTCATGTCACTTCATAAAAATTGGTCTCTTTTTTTCTGTTTAGAAATCTGTCAGTCGGGGGTTCATTTAAAAAAAAACAGTGATGATACAACAATTCCGATATCAGCACTAATGTAAACTAATGTGACCTTTGCAGTCTATCTTAATTTAGAGGTTTTAAGACAAATTAATCCGAATCCACAGTAGAGAGACGGGGTTTGGAGGCCTGTTCATGGCCAGGATATGTCTAATAATATGTGTGCAACAACCAAAGCAATAACTTAGCATAGCCTATATGTAATAAATAATATGTGTGTGTGTGTGTGTGTGTGTGTGTGTGTGTGTATGTATGTATGTATGTATATATATATATATATATATATATATATATATATATATATATATATATATATATATATATATATATATTTATTCCAGATTTCTTTTCGCAATAACAAATACTATTCGAGACAGGCATTTAACTTGCTTATGTAACGAGTCGAGTAAACAGCGTGACACATAATTTATAGTAAGATATTGCAGTTTCTTTAATGTCTGTAATTAATAGCCTACCGTCTTCATGCATAATAACTAAATAACTCAAAGGATGGTGATGGCGTTGTCCTACCCTGAAAAAAAAATGATTCCTTGAACTTACAAAAAAAAAAAAAAAAAAGGTTAGGGTAGGCCTAAGTCGCAATCAATTTATTTTAGATAGGTCTACATTTGTATAAACAAATTAGCTGACTAACTTTCAACATTTAATTTATTTTAATTTTTTAATATAGCTAAAATAAATTGTTTGTAACCACTTAGACTACCTTAAAAAATGTATTATATTTATTTATTTATTTATTTCAGCACGCCTACATTAGTTTAGAATATGAAAAACAGAGGGGAAGCCTGGGCAAGATAACAAACATGTCTAAACTACACAAACATGCAGTAAAGTATAAAGTATGCAGTGGCCTGTCTGATGCCGGACTGATACAGAAAATCAACTGTATATACAAAGTAAAACAACTGTTGTAATTCGTTAAAAATAACCTCTACCCGTTATTATTTATGCCTATTATTTATTTTCCGCCTGTTATTATTATTATTATTGTGAAGTCTTGATTTAAAATAGTTTTTTTGGCGCCCTGATTTAAAGTGATCTAACGGTATTTGTATTTGGTGGCATTAGAAGCACATTTAGCTGAGAACGTTAGTGAGGGGAAATAAAGAGCGTCATAAAACTGTGTCTGCTAAAGCTGCCTTCCTTATAAAATTCAATAGAGCATTCATTTCTGCTGCTACATTGAAATTGTCTCGTGCACAAATTGTTCCGCTATCAGTGGAAAATAAATTAAAAAAAAAAGTAGGATGCTAATCGTTCTGTCCACCGCAACCAAATCTTTGACTTAATAAAGGAAACACGAGCTTAATTGGATTGCTGCAATGGTTTGGTTGCTTGTAACAATATTGAGATGAGTATTTATACTTTTAATATTACCCCAGCTTTCTGCTACTGATAATAAATCATTGACTAATTATTTATATTATTTTAATGTTTTTGAGGTCATATTATAGTTGATATTTAACTGGTATAATTACACTATTTATAGGCCTAAACGAGAAATTAATTTTCTTATTTAAATTTTCTGATTATGGTATTGATAGTGTTATATCTATTAGATATTTCCATGTTCTCATAGCATTTTATATTGTATCCTTTGCAAAAACCCATGTTGTTGACTATTGCAGTGTACAAACGAGATTGGAATTATGCACGCAAATATTTATGTATTTTGATTTCTCAATTAGCAGACTCTGGGGTCCGTTAATGTCCAAATATCTGTCGCAAAGGTTCCCTTTCAGAGAAAAGTGCATTGATTAGATTCGTTTCAAACCCAGGGCTAAATGTAGGGTAGGCCTGATTGAATTAGCTCATGTTTAAAGTTTGGGGTCTTGATTTTCAGACTTCCCTCGTGAATGATAAACAAAGACCCGAACTATCCATTTTCATGTCGAACACCTTTGGATATTTTTTAACATGTTTGGGCTGTTATCTCGAGTTATTTATGGCCGTTAAATGTCTCAGCACGTGTCTAGGATTATTTCATTAGAGCAGGCTTGTTTTGGAACAGCTTGAAGTAGACTATAGGCTATCATTTGTTGCTGGTTTTGCCTTTCGCAATTATTTTTAATTGGCGTTGTATTAGCCTACATTTTTCATGTCGATTTCATTTTTATTTAATTCAAATGAATATTTGAAAAACTAATCTTAATTTAGTTTGTCAGATAAATATTTAAATCGTTGTACCACTTTAAAAAATCTAGCCTAATAATAATATCAATAATAATAATAGATTGAGACCATTATTATTATTTTTGATTGAAAACGTGCATTTAGGCTAATAGAAAAGGTGTGTTCATTTGTTTTATGAACTGAAGTTTTTTTTTTTTTTTATTCAAATTAATAGCTAGATTAGCTAAATTCACATGCCGACTAATGAATTTACCGACTCTAATATTTATCCATGTTACTTATAAATCTACAGTTAAATGTAATAATTAACCCACAGTTAACTATGATGAGATAGAAAAGCCCCCCTTCACTCTTTATTGTCCGTGCATCATGTTAACAGTCTTTCACACGCTGAATAAAATAGAACGAATTTAGCCTGCTTTATACATTTGAATCTCCATGCAGAAAAGCACAGCTGCTGCCACAAATAACCGAAGCATCTCTCTAAACCTGCTTCCACAGATGGCTCTTTGGTAAAATGAACTACAAATAGAAATTCTGTGGCTGCCCATGCAAACAGGTATTACCAGTATGATGTCATATACTTTCACATCAGGCTATGTTCCAGTGACCTGACAGTTATTGTGGCATCTAGGTTCCTGCATGCAGGGCACATGCCACAGCAGAACAAATGTAAACCAGTCAGAGTCTGTTTCCAGCTCTCTCTCTCTCCATCTGAGAGAGAGCGAGCTGGAGGGCAGTTAGTCTACTGAAAAGGTGCCTGTATGTTTATATATCACTGTCTCCATATGTCAAGGCATATCAATTTGAGCACAATGCCCTCACCTTGTAGGTCATTCCACCCTTTTTGATTGAATGTTAGTTATTTCAGAATTAGCAAAAGAGCATTTGTGGATCGCTGGGGCTTTCAGATTGATTTTCCTTGACAGTATGAAAATGACTGCTATAAAACTGCTGTTTTTGTGCATTTGGCATCTAAAATTGTTAATTGTGTCTTATATTGAATTATGGATAAATTTACTCTTTACTACCTTTTCAAACTCATTGATTTCCCCTTATTTCTTACAATTCAGCCAAAATAAATAAATAAAATAATAATAATAACAATAATAATATAAACATAAAAACTTTCTACTTTTCATTGTAAAGAACTACCCTATAGATCCTTTATAATGATGGCCATTTCATTCAGTATATATTCTTTAACAAGAGAGAAGTTGCTAAAATCTTATTTTTTTGCTTAATTATAATGTATTGAAAAAAATAAATTAATCGACACACATATTTGGCAAATTTGACTTTTTATTCTTTAGACTTTTGAACATTATATAAACAATGCAAACATATTTAATTTAAATAATTTAATTAATCATATAATTTTGTATCACACACAATTCCATGCTACACTCACAACATTCACAAGTGTTTTTTCCTCTCATGCCCAGCTTCATTTACTGTATTTGTTTTGATATTAGTATAAATGCAAGTTATAACCTAGAACAGATATGTGGCTAATACAGTGAGAATGACTACAGTAAATGATAACACTCTGTCTATTAAAAAGTGTCAGCTTTCTGGAAAGATATTGAAAGCTTGGATTAAACCACAGATCCACCTGCCTTCAATAATTAAGCACACTGAATATGACATTTCATTCACAAAAAAAAAATATATATATTTTATAAAGGCAAAATTGTTTTTGCAGCAGTTGTTCAGTTGCCTTTGTATTTTGCAAAAGTTTAAGTAAATCATTGGTTTTAATTTTAGTTGTATAAATGTTTGCTTTAATTATCACAATGTCGTTGTCCAACCAAATAACCATGTTTTATATTCATTAATTTAAAATGATAATTTTTCTATGTAAAACATTGCTTTATCCTAGTAAAGTTTTACAGCAAACATTAACTATTGTTTCCATAATTAGTCATTTTTCTTTTTCAATGATTAGCTCTTTTTATTTGTCATCTTCTCAGTTGGCCTTTAATTATCTACATCTGTTATGTGTCAAATGATTTGTTCGGAAACAATAAAAATCCTTTCCGTATTAACCATGTGTAGCATAAGAGGACTGTGTAGTAGAAATGTTGTCAAATTTGCTGATAAATTAAAACTAAAAACGTCTTTGTTTGAGCCATTCACTCACATAAGTGAAAAACCATATCCCAAAACCCCATGAAAGACGATGCTGGAATCTCACTCTGTTTGGGTGTAAAATATAAAAGTATGAAGAAATCTGTGACTTTTTATCAGCCTTTGCAAAGGGAGTGAGACTAAAACTTTATTAGATTCATTTAATCACAGTGAGGTCTGGCAGCAGTACGCACAAATACTCAAATTCTAACACATTTTTAGTTTTCTCATTAAGCAACTCATATTTAAATCTTTGCATCACCAATTTTTTTTTTAAATGAATGACTAACAGTTATTTCACACATAGCATATTTTGCAGTAAAACAAGTTTTTTTTTTTTTTTTTTTAAAGAAGATCCATGATGGATCTTGTAAAAATTCTTGCCCTTTCTTCTGTTTCATCCTATGCACAGTTAAGTCATGCAAATTGCAATTTGTGCAACATGTGCTTTCGCAGGCTTTCAAAATATACACAAATACCAAGCCTCATGGGCCGAAAAGAGTCTCACTTTAAAGAATTTTAGTAGGTGTACACCATCACAATTTGAAACAGCCCCTCAATCAAGTTATTTGTCAATGAAATTTGGCAGTTTTAATAATAAACCACCACAAGGTGAAATAAAGTGTTTTGCTCCGCCAAAGGTGCAGTCAAGAAGTTTATAATAAAAAGTCAACCTTGTGACATAAAGCTAAAGCATGGATTCAAGCCATTTTATGAATCTTGTATTTATTGACAGTGCTCTGTGCAAAACCAGATGCGTACTAGAAGCTTTTAACTTGCGTATAAAGCATAACAGATTTGTTTCTTATTGTTTGTGGTGCGCATTGAGGTAAAATAGTCTAGTATGTTGAGATGCCATGGGTTATTATTTTATGATATGCTCTGCAATCAAGTAAACGTCTCTTTTACAACATTAGATTTATGACAGATGTGCCCCAAAGCTGACAAATGTAACCCTCCTCTAAATGTAATGCTCGTTGCACCTATTTTTATAATATTTATGCTTTCACTCTGTCATTATCAAGCAAATCCCCTCATTCTGATATAAGATAGGTCACCGTGTCAGCAAGCGACCTTTGACAGCATTTTCAATGGGGCTTCTTTAAGTAAAATTGGAGGTCAACTATTTTTGTATTTTTCAAAACATATTTAAAAGTTATGGTAGTGGTTTCAAGTTGACCATTGATGGAAATACATTATTGGTCACACGGGGCACTGGCCTGTGGCAGAGGCAGCGGATGCTTCCGTTTGAAGATGTTAATGTGGTGTGACAAGTGAGTCATAATTGATGGTTTTGTTCAGTAACAGCAGCTCACAATAACTCTCAGTGCAGATGCAACGAAGACAGACAGCAGGGAAAACAAGCAAGGAAATGATTTTTGTCATTTTCTTTGGAAGAGTCACTTCACGCTTTATTAATCCATTTGGCTAATAACATTAAAGCAGTTCCTAATTTTATTTTAGTGCTTGTGAATCGATCTCAGTGTGAGTAATTTGCCCTGGGCATGGGCAATAGGATGCCATTGTGCTCAAATTGCCCTATATCCCTGCTTTCTTTCAACAGGCTGCATGCTTAGTACAAAGTGCATCTCCACCAGAGTCCAAACAGGCCTTCCGAGGCTATAAACAACACTAATTGGCCCTCAAACAATCTTGACATGCGTTTCAATGTTCAGATGAAGCGCAGGCCCCACCAGAGTTCAGTTTTTCATCTGTGCCTGTGCATATGTGCAATACACGTCATGCATTTAATCTGAACGAAGCCCAGATTGGTTCTGATTATACTTGTGCCCGCTCTGACAGCATATACTGCCGTGCGCCATTTGATTTGTAATGTATCCTAATTTCCTAATCACAGTTAACACCAACAGTCCACACAGTAATGTGTTCGGTTATGCACATGGATGAAAGCTGCAATGTCAATGTGTTGTGCAGCCCTCTGTGTCAAATTATAATATCAAACAGTGCAGTGTATAAAAAAAAATAAAAAAAATGTTACTTCACTTTTTCAAAGAAAGTCACCTTTTTTTTCTGTTTTACCATAGCTGGTTTTGCTAAATGTAAGATGACATTTTTATATACAAGTTATCAGCTTCAACGTTGACAGAATATTTTAAAGTGACATTTAAACAAATGAATGTGAAAATGTTTTATTAGAGTGACTTAACATGGAGACGTTCCACAGACTCGATTAAGAAATGATCAGTGTGTTTTGTCTGTTGTGGTGTTTTTGGCAAAATTTGTGATTTAAAGCTATTTAAATTAATTATGTGAAATATATTATATGTTAAGCAGGATCTTTTATGACCTGATGACTGATCTGTAAAAAAAAAAAATTATATTCTTCTTATCAAGGTAACATACTTTAAGCATGCAGTGACATTCTGTCTTCTCTTTGGATTATATTTTTCCTAACTTAAAAGCCCATAAAAGCTGCATGGGTTAAAATTAGTATGCTGTTTCATGTAGTTTCATTAATATACTACCATTTACCATTTACCAAGTTTTTAAATTATTTTTTATTAATACTTTTATTCAGAAAGGATGCATTACATGGATGAATTGCTGGAGTTTCTATTTCAAATAAATGCTGTTCTGTTGAACTTTTATCAATCAAATATTTTTTCAAGAATCTTGAGAAAAATATTTTGTCACAGTATCAATATTCAAATATCAACTGTTGATAACATTTTCCTGCTGAAAATTCAGCTGACATCACAAGATTAAATTCCAATTTAAAACCTATTAAAAAATGAAAACAATTATTAAAATTTTAGTAATATTTCATTGTTACAGTTTTTTATGTATTTTTAAACACATAAATGCAGCATTGGTGAGAAGAAGAGATTTCACAAACCTCATTAAATCTTACTGTCCCCAAACCTTTGAACAGTTGTAAACTCTTTTAAACATGAAATGCTAGCTAGAGGACACAAATTCATTAAATTAGATTGTTTAGAGGCAAAGTATGCCTGTTTATGTATTATTAAAAAGATAGATTAACATTTAGTCACCCAAATTTGATTCAAAGTCTTTTTTTTTTTTTTTTGGTCCGTGCACAGAAAGTAAAGGTGGTTTAGTGTTCTTGGTCTCCACAGTCTTTCATTGTAAGGGCAAAAACAATTGATGCATTCTTGAAAATATCTCCTTTTGTTGATGTTGTTGTTGTTGTTGTTTGTTTGTTTTTTTGCGTTCCAAGTCAGACAATTTAAATATGACACAAGGTAAGTAAACAATGACAGAATTGTCATTTCGGTATAAACTCTATTTCTGTTTGCCTGTTACAGTGTAGAGCAGATGTTCAACAACATTTAAGGGACTGTAACTATGATCAGGAACCCAATTACCCTGGAATCATTTGAAAGGCAATCTTTTTCCCATCAGAATTATTCCTATGTGTGAGGCGGACGGGAATGCTTGGGAGAGAGGAGCGGAATCACTGCCATCACCTCTCCATGGTAACCAGATGGTGTGCTTCCACCACAGTCATGCTGTGGTCCTGATCGTATGCAACATGACGCACAGACTTGGCTGTAGGCTTGTTTATTCCGTTGTGTGTGTGTGTTTTGTAGCAGTGTCTGTGCACCCTGAGACACACAACCCCACCAATACCGCACCCCAGCCTGCTCAGGGTCTGGCTTTTGACCTCCGCCTGGTCATGTGGGGATGGACCTTTCAGATTCACCCAGACGTGAGAACATCTCCTGGGCGAGGATGAGCCATGTCTATTCAGAGCTCTGCTCCAGATTTTTTATGTGTAGCTGAAATTGGTTTCACATGAGTTGGGGGCAGCCTGCATCAGCAGATTTTCTGATCAAATTAAACAGAGAAAGAGGGGGAAAAGACAGCGGTTGTACTGATCTTTAATTGAATAAACAGGTCTTGAGGAAGCGAGGCGAGAGAGTCATCATACTTGTTCTCACCACTGTCCTCATGGTCAAAGATAGTTTAACCCCCAGCGGCAGATCAGGCCTTCAACACCCTATCCTGACCAGCTCTTCAGCCAGACATTATAAAGTTGTGGTTACCATCAGATATGTGTATGACAAATATAATATTTAATCCATAGAGAGAAATTTGGGAAATTAACCAGTGTTGGGTGTTTAATATCATTCGCTGGTGCACATGCTGGAGAATAAAGAATCAAACCGTTGAGATTTTTTCTTTATTTAAAACTAGGCACTTTTTGTGACACCACATTGGAGGTCTCATGCTTGTGCCTGGGACCCCCCTTAATCTATAGATGAAAGTTTATTAAGATTTATAAAAATGCTTCCCATATGTGACTAGTGCTGGAATCTGGTCTTGATCTTACAATCGCTCCTTTAGTGATATGAGCAGTTGGGTGAATTATGCCACTTCATCAAATTCAGAGCACACCCGACATGAGCCGTATGGCAGTTAAAAGAGAGAAGAAGAAGAAGAAAAGCAGAAAAGAGCAATGGAAAAATAAAAAAGGACTCGAATCAGAGTGAGAGGGATAAGAGAAGCACCGCAGTTTCTTCTGGATTATTATTGATCAAAAGAATCACTTTGAGTATTCTGAAGAAATGGATTGAGAGTACTCCGTGTTATGAAATGGAAAATAGGCACATTCTGTGTATCAGTGCATCAGTGCAGTTAGTCATTCAAACATTTTTGGTCTAAAACAGAGTATGTTATTGTATCGGCAGTTCTCTTGTGAAATGCAGAGATGCACAGAAAGACCCCAGTTATAATCAAGAAACACCAATCATACCAGAAGTATCCAACAATTGACCACTGGTATGTAAATAACTGGCGTTTCTCGTGCTTGGGCAGAATTATGAGTGCTGTGAGTGTCTTGCTTTTCATTTTTATCCCATGGCAGCCACTTCAGCATCATGGGTTAGATGAGTTTCAGCGGTATGTGAAAGCAAAGAGTCCTAAGCATACACACACACACACATATATACTGATAAGCTGCTACTAAATATTATAGAAACGTAATTTTATGTGAACAATCTGTAATACAACAATCTGTATTATAAAAAGCGCTTTACAAATAAACTTGAACTGAAATAAACTTGAATATATATATATATATATATATATATATATATATATATATATATATATATATTTACACACACAGATATATAAATACAGCAGGTAAAATAAGTATCGAACACATCACCATTTTTAAATTAAAACTAAATTAAATTCAAATTCAAATTTTCTTAGTAAATATATTTATAAAGGTGCTGTTGACATGAAATCACCAGAAATCACCCAAGCAATCCATACATACAAATAAAACAATACAAATAAGTTTAGAAATTAAGTTTTGTGTAATAAAATGGAATGACTCAGGGAAAAAGTGTTGAACATGCTTACTGAAATTAATACTTTGTACAAAAGCCTGTCGTTAATGACAGCTTCAAAATGCCTCCTGTATTGAGAAACTAGTCGTATGCATTGCTAAGGTGTGATTTTGGCCCATTCTTCCACACAAACAGTCTTCAAATCTTGAAGGTTCTGTGGACCTCTTCCATGAACTCTGATCTGTACTTCGTTCTATTGATTTTCTATTGTATTCAAGACAGGTGATTGGCCGGGGCATTCTAGCAGCTTTACTGTCTTTTTCTGTAACCAAATGAGTGTTTCCTTGGCTGTGTGTTTGGGATCATTTTCTCGCTGGAATGTCCATCTTCATCATCCTGGTAGATGGCAGCAAATTTTGGATCAAGAATGTCTCTGTACATTTTTCCATTCATCTTTCCTTTCAATTATATGAATTTCACCAGTGCCACACCATGATGTTTTTGGGCTGATGTGCAGTGCCATTTGACATCCAAACATGGTGTGCATTATGGCATCCAAGAGTTTAATTTTGGTTTCATCTGACCAGACTATATTCTCCCAGTATTTCACAGGCTTGCCTATAATACGGTAACACAAACTTTAAACAAGCTTCAACTTGCTTTTTCTTCAGCAACAGAGCCTTGCGTTGTGAGCGTGTATACAGGCCACGGCGGTTGAGTGCATTAGTTATTGTTTTCTTTGAAACAATTGTACATGCTAATTCCAGGTCTTTTTGAAGAACTCCTCAAGTGATCCTTGACTCTTGGACAACTCTTCTGATAATTCTTTTCACTCCTCTGTCAGAAATCTTGCGGGGAGCACCTGGTCGTGGCTGGTTTATTGTGAAATAATATTCTTTCCACTTCTGGATTATGGCCCCAACAGTGCTCACTGGAACATTCAGAAGTATAGAAATCCTTCTGTGACCAATGCCAGCAGTATGTTTTGCAACAATAAGGTTGCAAAGGTCTTGAGAAAGCTCCTTGCTTTTATCCATCATGAAATGTTTCTTGTGTGATGCTGGACATGAGATACCATTTTATAAGCCATCAGTTGAGACTGAACCAACTAAAATACATTTTCACTTACAAGGGGAAGGATTGCTTTCTAATTACCGATAGATTTCTTCTGGTGTCTTGGCTTTCCATGCCTTTTTGCACCTCCCTTTCTTCTATTTGTGTTCAATACATTTTCCCTGTGTCATTCTACTTTATTACACAGAACTAAATTCCTGGACTTATTTGCTTTATTTTCTTGTATCGATTACTTGGGTTGTTACCAAAATCTGGTGAAAATTTAATGTCAACAGCACATTTAGAAATATTTTTGCTGAGAAAAATTGTGAAGTGTTCTCCTGCTCCTCTGGAAAAATAAGAAAGAAAAGAAAAAGTATATTATGCATGACACCCCAAAAGTATTCTGGTTTTGTATCTGAGGGAATCTCCAAACATTTCTCACAGATAATGCTGTGCAAATGGCTTGCAGACAGCAATTTTGGTAGCAATTTATTCTGAATAAATTACACTAATGTCCAGCAATTGTCTTCTTTTTTCTCTCTCTCTCTCTTCCCTCATCCCGTTGGGAAAAAGCCAGATGTGGGAGTGTTGGGTGCTGCGGTTGGTTCTATTATGCTTGATCATCTGATGATAAACCAACAGTTGTGCTCTGTGGACATTTATCAGGCCCTATGTTGATTTGGTCACTATTCCTATTGTAAAAAGATGATCTCTTTCTTTATGAATAGCTTATGTTGTCTAGAATTGCAATTCCTCATGTCTTTGAGTTATTACATTTGAGATATGACTGATCTGAACCAGTGCAATGTGGTATGTGTGAATTTTTTTTTTTTGTCATTCTGTTCATGTGAGGCTGTTACTTCCTGAGGTCTATTATTGTTCAGCAGCATTTGCCCAATTCCCTTCTGTTTAAGAAAGGAAAGCAAGCCCATAATGTTCAAATGAGCCTGAATTTGGTTCAAATTGTGTGGAATCAGATGAATAAATGGGAGACACTATTAAGACACTGACTGTTATAGTCTGAAAAGATGGAATTCCAGTTTATTGGAAAATAGGTTTATTGGAATCAAGATCCTAAATGTATAAGTAAACTTCATTTAGTCTCATAAAGTAGTTCAATTGGGTCTGTGTGGACTAATGCATGCCTAGAACAGTAGAATGAATTAGATTTTTTCCAGGTGAAGTGAAAATTAAGATAAATTGTTGCTCATTTGTTATTGTGTGGTGTTTTTTTTTTCCACTAGGGGAAAACAGAATTAAACAAGAGACAAGTGCCTCATACTAAACAAGAAAATTAGTGTTATTGAGGTTATGTTCTTTTTTTTTTTTTTTGATGCCCCATATGTAATGTTTTAAATTCTGAAACAGTCATGATTTAATTACTTTTGTCTATAAATAAGAAAAGAAATTCCAAATTCCCCCATATCAAAAATTCTATATTTTATATATCTGCTTGTCAAATTTCTGAATGGTGTTGTCATACAATATATTGCTATATTGAACACAGAAATGCTAGAATTCGCTGGCTGCTCTGACATGTCTTCACATCTGCTCCATAAGGCAGTATAAAACCTCATTGTGGAAAAGAAGAATTCTGGCACAAAATGATATTACCCTGCTTTTTTTTCTTAATTTTCCATTTTCATTTGCCACATTATAATTGCTAATATGCCATAGAATTACAGTGTTATCACTCAAGAACATTGACCAATAAGCTGCCAATAAAAATAGATGTGTAGAAAAAATTGTGCAAGTGCTTTTATTGTGGGCTAAAGAAAGGGTGGTCATAGATTTGTGATACTGAGTAGAACTGGCACTGCTTTTGATTCCACATGTTCAGGGTATTTCTGTCAAATAGAGGGCTCATCATCACTCTTTCCTACACAAGTTTATAGAACATCATGTAAAATTCTTGATGTTTTTGTGACCTGTTGTCTTGAACGATTCCCGCATGGATTTGACTTTGAAAAGCTGTGGAAAATCTAGCTGTGGAACATCAATGTAAAGTAAAGAATTATAGAGTTGGCTACACTTTAGTTCTTTTTATTTGTATCCCAAGACTATATTTCATCTGTAGCTCTCTCACCGCAGTCTTGCCCACTGAACATTTCTAAATTCTTTGACGAACCCTGGTCTTTTGGAAAAGTCCAACTAAATAAACATTTGATTTGCTCTGTTTATAGTTGCGGGAGGACATGCAGTATAATATGCATTGTGATTTGTTTGAATCCTCAAGCAAACAATGTCAGGCAATGAAGGTGAATGCGATGTCTGTTTCATTTTGAATCACAGTATCAATTCAAAATCATTTTTTCCTTTTTTTGTCTCTGAAATGGAATTTTCGTGAATTTGGCAAATGGTAAAGTAAAGTAGAGTGAAGAATAAATAATTTGTTTCTGCCAGTGTCAAACATGATTCCATTGCAAGAAAAACAGGGTGGGTCTCTCCAGGCCTGGCTGAGGCAGCATTCCCCCTCAGAGCATTTGGAATGGATGAAAGCTCAGTGTGATCCCTGAAGGTCATCTGGTGACCCTGGCTCTGTTTTCACAAGCCGAGGCCTGATCCTCGGTTCTGCTCTTGGAAGTTGGTGAGCAGATCGGCTGCTGTTGTCTTAGTGAGGTTGGCCACACTCTCACAGTGAGGTGCCTGCTGTCATCGCGGTGACCTCTGAACTCACTGATGGGCAGACCCAGGTCTCCTAAGGCAGTATTGTAGATGACCAAGGACTGAAATTCAGATAAGGGTCAAAGATCAAGATCTGTAAACATATTTTATTTCTTTACTTTTATTTTAGGTCTCTGTAACTTCTATTAGGTGGCAAAAACCACTTTTGGTTAAATGATCTGGTAATTAACTGTGGACTTTATGGTTTGTTAAACTATAAAGCATATATAGTCTGAACGACTTTATCTAAATTCACTACTTCAGACATATGTGGCCTTTAGAAGATTGCATTCTGCAAGTGAATGGCTCATTATTGTGCCATCACAAAGAGGCAGAAAATCACTTTTACTGACTTTTACATTAACTGCTCCCTCCTGGTGGAATAACCCGCCCCAAATCAGTCCTTAGCCATCATTTTAAAACTACTAAAAACACATCTCTTCCATGAACACAACAACAGCTTAAGTAGCAAATTTAGCAAAACACTAAATTTATGTCACTTCCAATACTTTTGGCCACAAATGTATGTATGTGTATATACACTCACCGGCCACTTTATTAGGTACACCTGTTAAATTGCTCAGTAACACAAATTGCTAATCAGCCAATCACATGGCAGCAACTCAATGCATTTAGGCATCTAGATGTGGTGAAGAAGACTTGAAGTTCAAACCGAGCATCAGAATGGGGAAGAAAGGGGATTTAAGTGACTTTGAATGTGGAATGGTTGTTGGTACCAGACGGGCTGGTCTGAATATTTCAAAAACTGCTGATCTACTGGGATTTTCAGGCACAACCTTCTTTAGGATTTACATAGAATGGTCCAAAAAGAGAAAATATCCAGTCAGCAGCAGTTGTGTGGACGAAAATGCCTTGTTGATGTCAGAGGTCAGTGGAGACTTGTTAGAGATGACAGAAGGCAACAGTAACTCAAATAACTACTTGTCACAACCAAGGTATCCAGAATACCATCTCTGAGCGCACAACACGTTGAATCCTGAAGCAGATGGGCTACAGCAGGAGAAGACCACACCTGTTGCCGGTCCTGTCAGCTAAGAACACGAAACGGAGGCTACAATTTGCACAGGCTCACCAAAATTGGACAATAGAAGATTGGAAAAAGGTTGCCTGGACTGATGAGTCTCGATTTCTGCTGCGACATTCAGATGGTAGGGTCAGAATTTGGTGTAAAGAACATGAAAGCATGGATCCATCCTGCCTCAATGGTTCAGGCTGGTGGTCTTGGTGGAAGGGTGACGGGGATATTTTCTTGGCTCACTTTTGGCCCCTTAACTGAGCACTGTTTAAACACCACCGCCTACATGAGTATTGTTGTTGACCATGTCCATCCCTTTATGACTACAGTGTACCCATCTTCTTCCAGCAGAATAATGCACCATTTCACAAAGCTCAAATCATCTCAGACTTGTTTCTTGAACATGACAATGAGTTTACTTAATTCAAATGGCCTCCAAAGTCACCAGATCTCAATCCAATAGAGCAGCTTTGGGAAGTGGTGGAATGGGAAATCTGCAGCAACTGCGTGATGCAGTCATGTCAATATGGACCATAATCTCTGAGTAATATTTCCAACAGCTTGCTGAATATATGCCACAAAGAAATAAGGCACTTCTGAAGTCAAAAGGGGGTCCAACCCTGTATTAGCAAGGTGTACCTAATAAAGTGGCCAGTGAGAGTATATATACACTATACTTGTCATAGCACTTCCATATTATTGCCCTTTGTTGGTTTTGATTACTTCTGTTGTCATCATTTGTAAGTTGCTTTGGATAAAACCGTCTGCTAAATGACAATGTAATGTAAAACTCTGCACAGGTTCAGGCTCGAAGTGGTTTTGAATTTGAAAAAAGTGTCTTATGCTCACCAAGACTGCATTTATTTGATCAAAAATACAGTATGAATACAGTAAAGTATTATTAAATACTACAATTTAAAACAACATTTCTTGTTATCATTGTTGAAAACAGCTTAATTGTTTTTAACTGATTTTTTTTTCAGGATTCTTTGATGAATAGAAAGTTAGGAAGATAACCATCTTTTTTTTAAATAAATCTTTTATAACATTATTACTCTCAATTTTTATAAATTATTTGCTGTCCTTTCTAATAAAAAATAAAAATAAAAATAATTTCTTTAAATTTTACTAACCCCATATTTTTAAACATTAGTGAACTTTTGCTAGATCGTCTCATATTAGTAGTATTTTCATTGTGGCCTCCACTAATACAATGGTAATAAAATCTGATACTTTTGTTTGAGCTAAATCTACAGTCTGTCTTCAAAATGATTGAATCGGGTTAAGAGGTCACGGCAGAGTCCCAGGCTTTCCCCATTTCAGAATCTGAAAGATATGCAGCATTTCACTGCATTCATCCTCTGTATTTTGGCCATTTTGTTAAGTTAGTCACACAGACCTAAGCCTAGGTCCATAATTGCACACATACCCACAAATAGACCTGAGCGACAGGACACCCACCTGTCCTTTGACAGTTCGACATAAACCAGGTTACACTTTCTCTTCCTTTCCGTGCCCTTCTCATGCCACTACTGCCATCAGGGCTGCAAGTGGAAACGTTATCATTGGGGTTTGTGTCTCCCCTTTGTTCTTGCCTTCCCCTCGGGCTCTTGGCTGTAATTTAATTAAACATTCGTTTAAGAGGATCATGCAGGAAGAGACCGTCTGGTCACACACAGGTCAGGACAAAAGAATGCAGCTAAACTGAACTGCTTCTGTGTGGAGCAATTCAAGTGCACATATATTTTAAATACTTGAATGCACGCTTTTGACTTGTATGTGATAATATCTTGACTTGCAAGAAGAGAAGATTGATTGTTTCTTCTATGTCATAAAAATTTTATATTACATTTATGCATTTGGCAGATGCACATTTTTATCAATATAATCTTCAGAACGGAAAAATATTGCCTGTATATTGTGGTTACTTAGTCTTTTTATCTTTTATAATATTGTATTATCTGTGAAGCGGTATCTATAATCATTAACCCTTTTATACCCAAATTATGTTACAGGACAGAAATTTATAGTATCTAAAAATTCAAAATAAGACTTTGTAAGTTATTTAAAAAATAAAAAAAATGTCATTGCAGGTGCAGCCTGTTATTAAGAAATGATGACAAATGTGATGATCTGACTCGATTTTGGTGAAGATTGGACAAAATTGAACACGCATTAAGAAACATTATGCGTTACAATTTTCCAAATAAAAATATGTAAGATTCTGCAATGTAATTTTGTTGTGCATTTTTTCAAAATTCAATGTCTACTGGAATAGATGCATGATCTGAAAGAGTTAAATCCACAGTGAAGCCTGTAAGGTGTCATTAGCTCTTTCTGGCTGTATTCTTGTGGGCGAGAATTAAAACCGTCTATGGTTTATAGAATCTGGACAAACTGTCTTTGAAATCTTGTCTTTCTACACTTCAAGTCTTTTCCTAATATCTGAGTTCTTCCATGGAATTCTGGCTATGATAGTTTGAGTAATTTCCAGAGTCTAGTCTCAAGTAGGTTTTCCATTGACCTCACTGGTTTTGGAAAACAGCAATTTTGTAACGGACCTTTTTTTTTGCTCATTTTAAAATTGTCTTTATTCAGTATGTTCTCATGAAGAAAAAAAAATTCTCTCATTGTGTAATTATACTCAAAATAATACATTGAAATGATACACTATAGTCGGATTTCAAACAAAAGAAAAAAGTTTTTATCTAATGGCAATTTGGTCACATAAACCGATATTTAAATCTGATAATTTCAAGAATTTTCCAATTCTTGGTCCTGGTAAAGGTTCAACTAAAATCTTTTGCTCTTTTAGTGTAGTGGTGAAGAAAGACGCCTGTCTGTCTTGCATCTTGCAGTAACACTGAAGGCTTGTGGCCTCTCTCTTTTGGTCTTGCTACAGGATAATTACCATGACCAAAAGAACATTTATTTTGAAAAAGAGAAACAGTTGTTAAAAGCTTTCCATATAAATCATTTCAAAAGTGATGCCACAGAAAAAGGCTTATGCTATTTGGTGAGGAGTTGGAGATGGAGATTTGGCCAAGTGGCATCACACTGGGGTGTTTCAACACTGTGCTCTCACTATGTTCACCAGTTTAACAAGCAATGGGCCACATCACTCACTTTGCTGAGTTAGTTTCAGTGGACCAAATGCTGAGGTATTATTGGGTCTAGACTGAGGGAAAGCCAAAAAAAAAAAAAAAAAAACACAGTCTTCTCAGAGTGCGGACACAGTGAAAAGTGGCTGCTCCAATTTTAGGAGCTTCTGTAGGAAGCCCAACAAGCTGCAAATTTTATGGATATCTTTGCCTGTGTTTTAATGATAGAGTGGGTGTTTCTTACATAAAACACTGCTATTAAACTCTTCATGATGGCAGAAGCTGTTGGCCATGGTTAGCTGCAGTCTTTTTTTATTCTTACAGGCAGTTAAAGGACACTCTTCGAAGTGAACATTTTGTTGTTAGTTGGGGTTTATAAACTGGCTGGAGTGAATTTAGTGTGTGACATCAAGGTTGTCTGGTGACTCAAAATGGACCACAAGTCTCTCTGGTCAGCCGCTGCAAATGGTGCTGACATCATTTTGCCATCATGGATTTCTGAGACTAAGCAAAGCACAGTCTGGATACCCTTTTGGTCTGTAAAATATCGCTTTCAAGTTCCTCAGCAATTTAACGGCATATAGAACAAAATATATAAAGTGTTGGTACAGTGACCCCAAAAAGTGGACAATCTTAAAAAATTAATAAATTATTTGAAAAAAAGAAGGTTTAGGTTTTAAAGGGAAAAAAGGAAATCTAAATTAAGATAAACCTTTCAGCTTAACCCCAACAATCCATAGTGCATTGAATTTCATATATTTTCAAATGTGTTTTAATTTTTGGGACGTTTTATAGCATGGCCAACCAAAAGTAAAATATAAATTTAAATTAAACTGAATCCAATTTCCATAATGCCTTCCGATCCATAAGAAACACTTGGAAGTGAAATATTAACAATAATAATAAATTTATTATTAATATTATTATTTTAAAACTTAATCACCACATTGAATTGTTTCATTTTACTGCTTTTCACGTTTGAAGTTCGCAGCGAAGTTCATTCTTTTTTGGCTTAGATATAAGGATGTGGGATGGATCCAATTATTTGTGTTTTTTGTTTATGTCATAAAAATATCTTCTCCTGTTTGATTCTGTCTAGCAGATGTTGTCTCTGCTGCATCTGGAATTGTATTAGAAAATACAGTCTTATAAACAATGATTCCAGGAAATTCGGTCTCTGCTCTGAATTTTAGACAGTGTGACATGGATCACCTGCACCTGAGTCAAGTTAACCCCGAATGTTTTGAAATGCTGTTGTTCGGAAGCTCTCCCGGACCACACTGTGCAGCTCGGGCAGTTATTGTGGACTTGGTTGCCAAAGTTTTACCAGAGCTGTCAGGCCTGCAATAGCGCCAACTCATATGGCAGAGGTCACCCAAAGCAGGAAACAAAGGGAGTCTGTCTGCCACTAATATCCCAGAATGTCCTGGAATGGACAGAAAGAAGCTCTTTCAAATAGAGTCCTAATCAGAGTCATGTTCCTTATTTAATTTAGGGGGACACTTACATGGAAGAACTTGTCTTTTCTTCACATAGGACTGTGATAATGAACATTTGGTTCTACTATGCCCATCTACCATACAACTGTATTTATTCCAGATGGTACATATTCTACACATGCACATACATTTCTATTTTATACATTTCAGTCTTTGCTTTGTTTCGTTTTAATGTTTAGAGCTTCGTGTAAGAGCGCAATCTTGAGTGTCTGGTGAGTGACTACAGCTCAATACTTTAAAATAGCATCCAGAATTAAAGGCATAGTTTACACAAAAATGGAAACTCTTCCATAGAAAACACTGAAGGACAATTTCTGAAGAATGCACTTATCACTCTTTTCCATGCAATTGCAATAAATAGAAACGCTGAAACTCTGAGTATGATCCAAAAAAGTATGAATATGCAGTGTAACTGAATTTTATCTGTGATCAGTTGCAGCGAATGATGGTTGTTATAGGTTTCTATATTTCTATATTTCTTGGTTATGCTAAAAATACCCTTTGATGGTGCATCCAGCTGAAATAATGCAGGTAGTGAAGAGGAAACTTGCTCTCAACAAAGCGCTCTTCATCTTGCCTAGGTGCAAGTGATTCCAATTATAGCTGCGACTGCTGTTTACTGGCTGAGGTCAAAAGGTCATTTGTGAGCGTGTCTGATCCTCAAAGTAGTGAACTGGTCTCGCTTGATGGGGAAACGTCATATATTGAGATTTTTTTCTCACACAGAAAATGATTAGTTTGAAAGAGAGAAAAGAGATAATGGATGGATAGAATGAAAGAAAGAAAATGGGTGAAATATAGAAAGAAAGAAATAACATCTTAAGACATTTTTTATAATTGATGCTATGCCACCATTGCATTCTGTAGTCCTATTAAAAAAGACATCTTTGTATATTAGACCCCTTAATCTAGTAAAAGTAAAGTTTCTGAGAACGAGATTCAGTTGACCTTTCACCCCTGCTTCCCCAAAGATCTCCAAAACCCACTTCCTCCTTGAAGTATGTTGAAACATAACCAACATTCCCAAACAGCACTAGAACAATGTGAACCAATTAATCAGATTAATATGTGACCTCAGAGCACAAGAGGCAAGTAAAATCAATTAGTTTTAGTATGCGGAGAGTTCCGCCAGTGAGGCGGGAGAGGTGGGATAGCCAGAGAGAAGAGAGGAAGCCGTGGTGAGGGTCTGCTGTGCCTGAAGGCTACAGGCCTTCCTGTCAACAACAGAATATGATGAGGACCCAGGGCATGACAGAGCTGGCAGAACTGCCTCAAGCTTATCCTGTCCGCTAAACTGCAAAAATATTACCATTTCTGTGTAGAGCTATTGTTTGCAGATATGATATGTATGTAATGTTTTGATGATATTTATGACATTATTAAGACTTTATTTATATATATATATATATATATATATATTTTTTTTTTAGGAATGTTCAGTTTTTTGTTTTATTGTTTGAAAGTTTTCCTGTAGGTAGGTTATTTCAGCTGGAGTAGACAGTTCAGGAATATGGTTATTTCTTACTGAATCCCATTTATGCTTTAGAGAGGGAAAAAAATAAAAGTTTATTTCATCTCTTTGTAAAATATTATGTCTCACAGAGTGACTTTTGGCTATGTTGTAATTTTTTGCTAAGAATTATGTCTACAATGTTCAGTGTGGCTTTGTATGACCATATGCCATTATATTTTGTAATTGTGACTTTGTTTTTCGCATTTCAACTTTATACCTCACAATTTCAACATTATATATCTTGGAATGTTTCTTGCAATGATTCGTATAACTGCCATTTCATCTCATATGGCAGTGTCTTCTTTTACTTGTGTATTGTAACAAAATTTGTATTTTTATGTCACAATTGCCTTCTGTTTCAGAAACAGGCTTCCATCTCATGACAGGAAAATTAAGAAAAGCACCATGTGGTGCCCTAGCATACCACTTTGCCCTCTTCCTTTCCTCACCAACTGTTGTAACAAGCCCCACTTCCTGCTTGGGAATCAGTAGCAGTGATTTGAAATAAAACTTTACTGCCAATCCGAAAAAGAAAGCCTTTGCCGTATGCACTCAGACACAACAGGCTTTACTTAACGTGCTGCCTATTACTGTAATGAGCTATACACATCTAGAAACACATGTTTTCACTGTACGACTTTATGATTTAGCAAAACAGTGACCAGTAGTGTGAAACTTTATATTGCCACAGTTGTTGCTTTTTATATATAATTAGGCCATTTCTGTTATTAATGGATTGGTCATTTTTTACTCAGCTTAGTGAGACGCCTTTTAAGATCTTCTCAAGCTTACGTGTGTATTCTCTTCCAATTAAAAGCTTTAGATTCCTTTAACGGCATAATAGAGACTCCTAAGAGTTTACCCATGAGGCAGTGTGAAATTAAAACGGCCCACGATCGTTACCAAGATGAAAGTCTGGTAAAATGTTAATTTAATACTTTGCACGAGTTAACTGGACTTGCAAGTATGAAACCCGATTACAGAAGACACGCTCAGATGACAGATGCGGGCCGTCTGTATGTGTACAACAGCAGAAATAAAAGTGGGAGTCATTAGCAGATTAGGCCTGTATAGAGGGTGCACGGGCTGTGCTGGAGTGTAGCCGCTCGTCCTGGCCATATGCCCATCAAGACTTGTGACTTGCGCTCAAAGGTAACGATTGTGGCTGGGAGACAAAGGCTCCACTCAGCATGCTTACTTTTATTTTCTCCCTTACATCCACGCACTCTGCCCTTTAATTGCTAATTCAATAACCGCTAATCACACAATTAAAATCACATGCACCCAGCAAGTAAATAAGGCCTCTCGACGGGCCAAAAAAACTGTTGTTTTCCTCTGAAACATTCTGTTGGTGGAATGTTAAGGGAACGGCTTCAAGTCATTGTTCTATCTATAGCACCAGTCAGTGCAAAAACATCCCAATCAGTGCAACTATTAAACTTAAAGACATAGTTACATTCTTTTTATATATCCTGAGGCAGGTTTATTCTACAAGGTACTGCGTCCTTGTAAAATAAAAGTGTTTACCTCTGTTTAAAAAAAAATTACTTTTGAATGGTAGTTTATATATGTGCTTATATATTGAAATTGAAGTGCTAATTCACAAATTTTTCACATATAGCTCATGAAACCGCAACATTGCACCCCAAAGTTCTTGCGAGAGGTTGCTGAGAGAAAAAGAGTGGAGGAAAAGGAAATGGAGCTTGGCATGTTGACTCAGGAGAAAATCCCCTAGGACCCCTCAGTGGACAGCTATTAAAGTTTAATTGCTTGCCTGTCTTGCCTGTTTGGGAAGTTATCACGTGTTCATGTGAAGTAAATAGCCGTGGCTATCCAGAGGTAACGAGCAAAAAGAGGCTGAGCCCAAGGTTAGCGACACCTGCCTGTAATGAGCATTCAGCCAAGTCCTTTACCATTACTCCAGCAATTACCAGGCAAAGTTCTGATGTATTTCAGGGAACATTGCAGATGACAACAGCTCTGAGAATTTCCCCAGTCAGCCCCATTTCCCATTCCCTCACAAGAAAATCGAGAGTGTCTGAGCTTTGTAGCATTACATTTGCATAATTCACTTTGATGGCACGATATTAGCCCTCCATCTTTGCTCTCTTTTGTATCTGAAGATTACAAAGGGACTATTTCCAGCGCCACGCAGACTACCAGGAGGAGACTATCAAAGGAAGGGAGCCGGCTTTCAAGTTAGGACACTTCGATTGTGTTACAGATTGGTTCCAGGTGAGGCGGCTTTGGGAGGCTCAGCCAGAGGAAAATTGCCCTCCACGAAGTACCGGGTGAGAGGCAGAGGGGCTTCACGGTTGGGATGGCATTCCAGAATTCCAAAATTACTCACGTTTGGCGGGATTTGAAAGGATGAAGGCTGGGCCTCAAAAATCTTGTTGTGGTGATTGCCTACATATTAAAACCTAAGCATGCTGAGGGGAGTTTTAAAAGCATGCTAAATAGCCTTTGATTGTCCCTGTGATACTTCTAAACAGATATTTTCCAGATCTGCTCCTTATTTTCTATGCATGCTTTTTTAAATGTGGTTCCCGATAGTGACAATTGTCATTAGGATCCTACAATCTGCTGAAAAACAACTACATATTTGTTAAAACATTTTTTTGCCTTTTTTAAAAACTGAAATGTAGGCTCCTGAATAGATTAAACTGTTACTGAGAGAAAAGAGCTTCATAATAGATAATGTTGATAATATTGCTCTCTGCCATTAAAAAGCAGAATCCCTTTACTAACAGGAGAGGTGTGAGTTATGGGTGCAATTTATGTGTGATATATTTTTCAACAGGGTTTTCAAACATTCCAGTAACCACAGAAGGAAGATAATAAGTCTTCAAGGTCTGGATTTTCTCTTGACTGCAAAAGTAGGCAACAATTGTATAGCTTATATATATATATATATATATATATATATATATATATATATATATATATATATATATATATATATATATATATATATATATATATATATATATATACAAATAAAGAAATTTTAAAAGATTTTTAAGATTGCATCTTGAAAGTATGAAATATTGAAGATAAATGTATAATTTGCACACTAACATTTATCTAATGTAACATTTGAATTACATTACAGCTGTAATGTTTGCCTGGCAGCAGCTTGTTCTTGATCATAACTTTCAAACCCTAGTCTGGCTAGTGAAATATGATCGGCGGACATCACTTAACATTATTGCTTCCACTGTAATACACCAGAAGCGGTCATATTCTTTCAATAGACTGGTGCTGCTCTTGCCAGGTTTCAAAGCTAAATTCGCCAGTGAAGTTAAACGCATCATAAACCAATTCTCACTGCAACTGTGCAGATTTCAAACGTTTCGAGCGCTGGATGCGTACAGTAGAGATTGTCTCCTGTGGCCGCCGCCGCTGCTCACCGTTCATCATGTCAGGCTGATCTAAAGCAGGCCGCCGGCGGGAGACATGTTCAAACCAGGGCTCTGCCAAATGTAACTGAGTCTGCCAAGACCTTTCCTTTCATTCACCTGATCTTCTAGCTAGCTCACTCTGTCTAAAATGTAGTGTTATCAAATCAGGAGTTAATTTTTCTAAAAATCAAGTCTTAGAAGCAGGTTCTTTTTATAGCATTTGACATTTCAGGCTGCTCGTAGTGTTTTTTCTTTTTTTTTTCTCAACTGTCCTGGAAAATAATTATACACATTATCAAGTTAAAGCAGACAGCTGAGGTTAAATCAGTGCAAGTGTGCGCCAGGAAAGATCTGGTCTAAAACTGAAATCTTGTAATGGTTCACTGATTCTTCTGATTCCTAGTTTATACTAAGAGGAAAGATTGTTTCCACCTTCAGCAAGGGATGATGGATAGTGAAGTGGATCCGACAGGACTTTAGCACAAAGCTACGATCCCTCCGCCCTCTGTAGAGGCCACACAGAACAAATAAGCTGTTATTGCACTGTTGTTTGAAAGGCTTGAAGAGGGATTGGTGTTTTAATGAAAAGAAAATAGAGATGATGTTCCCATGATGGATATGGTATAGCGAATGGTGCCGGGCCGCACTGCAGTGTTCAGTTCACACCTCTAATTCTAGGAGCCCCTGACAACACTCGACTAAACCCTGTCTCCCCCTCAGCTGAAAACCTCACTGCCTGACTCACTTTCCCAACAACATGATCTGGCCCAGAGGCCCATGCCATCACTTCCTGTGGCTGATTTGTTTGGGAACATTAATCCATGCCCCTGCCCAGCAATGCTCTGTTTGTCTTGCAGAACAGCGAGCAAGCATGAGCTGTAAACCCAGGGGCCTCCAAAACTCTTGAGCATGACATACCCAGGCATCGAGGTTTTAACTCATGTAGTCTATCCTCAAAAGATTTTTTTGAGTGTTTCTTCTTTGGAAAGTTTTATATTAGTGTCAATTTTTATTAAAACAAAAAGATTTTAACCTTAAAACTGTCTTAGAAAAGTTTTACCTTTTTAATGGATAATTTATGTAAATATCTATATGCTTTTCAAACAACAAAAATACAAAACTGATTTAAACAATGAGTTAAGTAATCCTAAACTCTTTTAATATTTGTGTGAAAAAGATTTCTCAGTTTCTCAAACTGTCATTTCCATGAAATCAAAGCTCTAGCAAGGCATAGAAGTAAGTCATTTAAATTAGTGTGAGTGTGAAAAATGGCGAAAGGATACTCCACCCAAAAAATGAACATTTTGTCATCATTTTCTCATCTTCATGTCATGTGCATATCACCTGTACGATTTTCTTTCTATCAAATGTTTTTGGTTTCCATTGAATTCCACCGTCTCTTTTTTTTATCCATACAAAAGAAGTCCATTGGAACTGAAAGCTGTTTGGTTATCAACATTTTTCAAAATCTCTTCTTTTGTCTTTCAAAGTCACACAGGTTTGATACAACATGAGGGTGAGTAAATTATGACAAAATCTTTCAGGGTGGACTATCCCTTCAAGAGTATTTGTTTTCTGAGAAGCACACAGTGCCAAAGTCCTCGAAGTTGTAGAACCACCCGATTAATAAACAAACTACTGTGGGCATGTGAGATTTGTTGGACCTTTTTAAGGCCAGTGACACTTTTCAGCGTCCTCTATCATGTTTGTTCACAAAAGGCCTATGATAAGGTTCCGCAAGGGTGCGTGTTTGTGTATTTATGTGTCAGAGGTCACTTAACTTCAGTATGCCCTTAAGCTGATCCACATGTCAGGGGACTTGCTGCATTGAGAATCAAAACCAGAGTATGAGAGGAAGTTCTCTGTTTATGCTTTTCATAGACCTTCTTTTCACTTTCAAAGGAAAAAAGCTCTTCTGGCATGCGGGTCAGCCTGTGCATTCTCTACGCTGCACAGATTGCCGCTGGCCTGGCTGAACAGTGCCATATTTAAAATCACAACTTTAACTCTCCTACACTCTTTGGGGTCTCAACTCAGGGGCCCTCAAAGATTTATCTTGGTGTCTGGAGAAATCTGTAGTCTGAGATGAAACCGTAGTGATTAGACCTTTACATGCAGATCATCCTTGATCCTCATAAGCCACCAGTATTTTGTAATTGGATTGAGTCCTCATTTGTGTATACTGATGATTATGTAAATGAAATCCATATGCATATAACCAATATTTTCAGAACAATTAGATATAGTCTATGCCTCGCACAACCTCCAGCAATAGCTGAGACAAAACAATGAAGGCATGCTTTCATTACGGACATATGGTGAGGATGTTTTTGCACAATTTTGATTAATGTAAGGAGACTGTGTGAGAGTATATAATTGTTCCTGGCCTTTTTTCCTTCTCCGAGATGATGCATATTTTATCTCCTTTTTCCAGCATGATCTGGAAGACTGCACTTATGTTTATTTGCTGTTTGTTAGTTTTGTGTTGCCATGACAACAGCATGAGGCATCCTTATGTCTGCTGGGATGCGTCACATTGTTTCACATTTTTCTAGTTCTTGTAGAACACATTAATTGATTAATAATTGTTTACTCATTTTTACTTTTGTACAGAAAGCATTTTATATACATATATATATACTTTAGATAAATGTTAATAAAACAGAAAAATGTGCAGCGAATCTAAGTAGAAAGGAACTCCGGGAAAACAAAGCTGTGGATTTTTGCTGTGAAGCGATCTGAGGTTTTCTGAATTGCTCAGAAAATAGCTTGTTTATTTCCTTTACCTGTTGGAAACAGTGGGCCACAATGAATGCACAGTCACAAACGCAGAAGAGTAACAAGGCTCTAACCAAAGCCATAATGACTTAATAGAAGAGAAGAGCTCTGATGTTAAGCTGTTTGCTTTTCAAGCATGTGTCTCACAGTACACGTTTCAAACAGTCCTTATGTGACATCCACGCACAATGCTTTCACTGAAGATCACGCACAATGCTTTCTCTGAATATTTATCAGACCTTCATGTGTATATACCATTGAAGTAAACCTTGAAGCCTGCTGCACTGTGTGGTGTCATGTTCATTTCAACAATACCAATCTGAAGTAATCTTGACAAGGCGTCTCCCAAGATCACCCGTGTCGTGTCATACTCAGTGACCCCTGTGGCCTGTGGGGGTGTTCTGCATGTCTGGATCACTCGTGTCTCTTACCGTGCTGTAACGCAGAGCTCTGTTTGAATCATCACACTCAATCGGCCAGTTGACCTTAGATTGTCTACAGAGCCCTGGCATGTCAAGCCACATCCCCATTAGTAAGCCACAGTCTGCTGCCCTGCTTTGCCTGGGCTGGGTGGAGAAGGACATGAGGTTGTTTTCGTCATTTCTGCATTAAACCTGCTGGGAGGATGAAGGGTTTATGTTTTGCCAGGAGTTCAGCAACAGGCCTGGTTGATTGAATTAAAGTTGCCTCATTACTGAACTTTCTCTGCAAATAAAGTGACAGACTCCAGAGACTCTTTAGTGACAGATACCACTGCAGCATATGGGTATGACTTTTGCTGAATTCTGACATGCACGTGTGCCACTATACGTGGACGCTCTCTCTCCAAACGTATCTACATTTGGTGGCCTCTTTCATGGCTTTCCTCTATTTTGAAAATGAACTGTATTTATTTTTCAGCGAAGGAGTTCAGATTTGGGTCTGTGATGGATGGTGAAAAGTTTCAAGGGCAAACACGAAACCAATAATGCATATATATGGTGTGGGGGGGGGGTATTTTATAGATTTGAACTTTATGGCAATTCATGTATTCACTTTCAGCAATTATTAATTAAATTTTAATAAAATAAAATTTAAATAAAAAAATAGTAATTACAAAATAATTACAATTAAAAAGTATTGTAAAATTATATTCTGAATATATTTTCAACTTGAATGTATTTCAGCGAATGCTCAATTTTCAGCAGCCATAAATCCAGTCACATTATCCTTAAGAAATCATTCTAATAGGCTGATTTGGTTCGTATTATAAATTGTAGCAATAATGATAATAACATTTGCAATAATGTTTCACAATGTTACAATTTTCTATATATTTCTGTACAGCCATCAAACTTTTCAAGGTAGTGATTGTTTTTTTTCTGTGTCACTGCGTCTTTTTTCGGTACACTGTGTGTGTGTGTGTGCATGTGTGTGTGTGTACAGGTTTATATGGTTTATGAGGACACTTCCTGCTCGTAAATCAAATGGTTAAAAAAAAATATTTTTTTTAATCTAAAAGAGTTTTCTGTGATAGGTAAGTTTGGGTCAGAGTATATAAATGTTTCAGAATGCAAGGATGCTTTTGAATGGCAAATTATCCTCTTTCTCTCTCATAGTGCTGTAGTTAAAGCATGTACCAGCAGGGGCTGACTGGACCACACTAACTGGCAAAACCTTGATCCATTGTCAATGCAAAGTGGAATCATTTTTTTTAATATACAGCAATGTATTGATTCCATTGCTTCCAAGTTCATCCATTTCCCATTTTCTCCTTGGTCCTGTTACAAAGATAGATCGGAATTTTGGCTGACTGCTCATCCTGACGTAATTGTGATTGGCCGATACCATCACATTCAGCAGGAAGGAGGAGACATCCAAACATGTTTCCAGTTTGTGTTGTTTGGATGAAATGTCAATTTCTGTTATCTCTTCATCAGTTCCTATTTTGCTTTTCCAATATGGATAGATTTCACCCTAGGTAACAGTGGGAGCCTAAAACCCTCCATAAAGCCTAAAGACAAACATGGAACTGTAGTGCAAGCGATTCTGCTCCAAGTTTGGGTTTAGATTTCCATCTAAACTGATTTTAATCTGAATTTAGAGTAAACATGGCGGACGCCATCTGTTTCTCTGTAGAGTGGAAAGAGTTTGATGAAATTCTTGAATGCTTTAAAGAAGACCTTTCTTAACAACTTTTATTTTGACTTACCCTGTCCTCTCAAGCATAGATCCTTGTGTCTGGCGTTTTTTTTTTTTTTTTTTTAATCTCTGTGGCCCTATATTTTTTGATTACAAATTACTCCTACACTCTGTGAATGGCTGATTTGATATTTGCATGTTGATGCATTCTATTTCAAGATACTTTGAGGACATTCAGATGAAAACCTAAACTTAAAGATGGATCCAGAAAGTATCACTACTTAACAGTGATCATCTGGCCAAGACTATCAATAGAAGACACTAGGCGCCATGTTTTATATATATATACTGTACATATTCAATTTCTTGTGTGTGTGTGTGTTTTATTTGCAATATATATTATTTGTGGCATTTTCAGCATTACTGCAGAGGCTGCTATAGCTATTATTATTATTATACTTTAGATTTAAATTTATTTGTTGTTGTTTTTTTTGTTTGTCATTTATTTTTTTATATTTGTTTCTTTTGCAGCAGCTGTGTATTTTCCCACAAAAATCACTAACTTTCAAGCTTTTTTCACAGCCATTATTCATGAATCAGCAGCAGGCTCATGATATAGAAGCTTGCAGCTGATATTAGTCCTTTTATAAGTAATCTATCCTTGAAGGACATTGCGATCTGGAATGACAGCTGACAGTGAAAACCCAGCTCAAGTGATGACTCTAGACATCTGGGAAGCTCCTCGCTCAAGAAATGCCCTCTGTGCTTTGCTCTGTTTTAGCAGACTGACGGGTGTGCTCAGGTTTCATACTGGGAGATAAGATCAAGTTTGTGTAAATTGTGTACAGCAACAAGCGCTGTTCAGTGCATAACCCCCCCAGAGTAGATGTAATATCACCTCACGTCCGAGCGCCAAGTGCATTTTAGTCCAAACTACAGCCAGTCACGCTACACAAGAAAAGGATCCAAGGTCAAAGGTTGCCCTTCCTTCCGGTCGAAATGTTTTCAATGAATCAGTCAAACAAATAAACAAAACTCATTCCTGATTCTGTCTGAAACATTTGAACATTAGAGTAGCTTTTCTATCATTGTAGGTTGTACAAAAAGTGCAGTTTGGCACTGATTGAGTAAAATAATATATTTTATTGTGTTCATTTTGAAAGGCAGATACTAAATGGACTTGTTTGCCGTGATGAATCAAGATGCTTTCTCTTGCTCTCTCTCAGTCACAGGAGACAGATGCACTGCTTCTGTAACTCCGCTGCCTCACACAAGAAGAAGTCTGCTTTCTGTCAGTCTCAGTCCTGAGAGACTGCTTCAAAGGAAGAAGATCAGCTGCGGTAACTGAGAGATAGAAGAAGGGAGGAATGAGTGAGTGAGTGAGTGAGTGAGGGCCTCTGACCTCCCTCAGAAGGGAGGTGTGGTAGAGAGGAGGAGGAGGTCACGAGTGAGGTGAGCACACGTGCACACACATTAGTGACTCACATCTCCAGCGTGGATCTGCTTCCCAACTCTTCAGTAGCTCACCACACCAGAATTCATGATACGTGTAGCAGTAACAACAGCTGGAATCCTACTGTGTGTCAGGCACAGAGTGATGTTTTTATTACACTTTTTGCCATATTTTTATCAAATAAATGCAACCTTGGTGAGCATAAGAGACTTCCAAAACCATTATAAATTATTCTGAAACCTCTGACCAGCAGTGTATATGTTTTTGCATGAAGTGTATGAAGTTTCTTATGTTAATCAATGCTGCATTTGGTAACACTTTAGAATGCTGTTTCTTACTTACTACATAACTAATAAGGAATTATTGAAGAACTAACAGGTGATTATTCATTAACACTCACTTCATTAACTCACTACTGTTAACTACTAAGAAAGATGTGTTAACTAATCAGTATGTAATATAAGTTTATGATTGTGTTAAGTAACAGTTAGCTTATCAGTAACTAATGTATTCTGTGATACCTCCTGAAGAACTACTATTAATTATCTACTAGTTAAGGTTCAAGAAAAATAACTATGAAATAACTACTACTGAACAATTATAAGCGAAAAAACACTATAATAATCAGGCTGTGTCCCACAAATCAAGTACTTGAGTAAAAGTACAGATACAGTAGCAACTTTGTTACAGCCCACTTATTAGCCTAAATCCATTATTGTTTGCTTCTAAATGTTTAACTTTTGATTATGAAATGTTTGTTAAATTAATTGAAATGTGGGCAGTATACATGTTAAAATGGAATAAAATATGCTGTATTAAGAAATGTTCTCATCTGAAATAAACAGATGAGAGTATTTTACAAAGTTTATGATTACTTTATAGGTTGTTTTTAGTCAAAATGATGTAGTTTATTATTATTTACTAATAGGTTCACTTTAGAATTCTGAGGCCTGCAAAATTATGTGATAATTCTTTATTAATTACTAATGGGTTCTCAACATTTTCACTTTAGAATAGGCCTTATGTTTCAGGTTCAAAATAAGTCCTCCAGAATTATTTGATCAGTAAATATTAATTACTAATGGGTTCCCTATGTTTTCACTTTAGAATACTGTTTCAGATTCTAAATAATTCTTGAGGAATTATCTAATATTTGTTTTTTATTAATTACTAATGGGTTCCCAACATTTCCACTTTAGAACAGGCCTAATGTTTCAGGTTCAAAATAAGTCCTGCAGAATTATTTGATAATTAATTATCAATTACTAATGGGTTGCCTATGTTTTCACTTAATTCTTCAGGAATTATCTGATAATTCTTTAATAATTACTAATGGGTTCCCAATATTTTCACTTTAGAATAGGCCTTATGTTTCAGGTTCAAAATAAGTCCTGCATAATTATTTTATAATTCTTTATTAATTACAAATAGGATACCTGTATTTTCACTTTTCCTCGGGCTTTGCCTTACATACAGAAATTTAATCAATGATAATGTGGTTTATGCTGATGAGGCACTCATACAGTACTGTATATAAAATATAAAAACTAAGGTAAGTTATCACAAGGCACTGGAGTCATGATGAGGCTCCTATTGGAAGCTGATTTCTTACAAAACACACTCACAAAACAATTTACATAGGCAAAACCTCTATAAAATGTATTGCATTTATTAATATTGCATTTTCATACTACTACTATTGCTAATAACATTTATATGAAAGGATCACAATTCAATGTAATTGTGTAAAACTGTTCATTAGTAGTTACTTTATAGTTCTTTTTCTTGAACCTTAACCAGTAGATAATTAATAGTAGTTCTTATGACAGAATGCATTAGTTACTGATTAGCTAACTGTTACTTAACATAATCGTAAAATTATATTACATACTGATTAATTAACACATCTTCCTTAGTAGTTAACAGTAGTGAGTTAAGTGTTAATTAATAATCACCTGGTAATAAACAGTATTCTAAAGTGTTACCCTGCATTTGATTGATCAAAAACAGTAAAACACTAACAGTAATATTGTGGAATATTAAAACAATTTAAAATAACTATTTAGAGTTTGGATATATTTTAAAATGTAGTTTTCTGTGATTGTAAAGCTACATTTTCAGTTGCTATTGCTCTAATTGTTAGTGTCCCATAATCCTTCAGAAAAAAAAAATTAAATGTTGATTTGATGCTTAAGAAGAATTTCTTAATATCAGTATTTTTGTGATTTTTACAAATGTTTTTTTTACATTGGATTCACTGATGAAGAGAAAGTTTAAAGTATGCACTATATTGTTTTAATGTGACAGATTCTTAAGGTACAGGTGGGCCAATGTGAGAACAAGGTTTTCACTGTGTGCTCTGCAGTGAAGTGATCCCTGCTTTAATGTCAGTTGCTCCACTTTTACAGCCAGTGGAAAGTGTGCACTTGGGCCACGGATGAAGAGTGCAGGGCATGTGGGGGACTATTCTTGCAAAACCACGCTCAGCCAACTCATCTGGCAAACTCTGAGTGCCTTAACAGCCTTATGGAGATGAGCACTTTTAAAGCACTGTAGCACTTTCATATAGGCTTGGAGGCTATGCACATTAAAAGTCCCAAATGGTGCTCCGAGTCTTCAACAACATTTTCCACAGTAACAAAGAAATCTAGCCATCTCTAATAAAAGGTGCTTCTTAAGAGCGAAATGCCTTTGTTTTATGTTTTATCCTCCCCCAGGCTGTTATCTCACCATGTGTGCATTACAAGGAAATAAAGTGTCACTGAAGTTTACATGACACATGTTGTGAATCATGGCTGCAAGCAAAGACCTTTCATTAAATAGCAAATGGAAAATGGCTGATTTAAATCGTGCAGTCAGCATGCATGTAAGTCTACACTGGTGACAAACAGGGCCACCAGGGGAAGAGAGCTGACCAGATTGTTGAGGCGTTGGAAGACCCCTGAGAAGTGTTGAAGAGCAGATCTGCCTTCATTGCAGCTGGCGAGCAGACGTCTAGTCAGAACTCCAGCTAGCGCCTTCATTCTCCCTCTCTCTCTGTCTCGTTTGCCGTTCTGTCTCTCTTTCTGGTCCCTCCTGGGGAAAAGAATATTTCTCTCTTTGATTTCATTCTTGGCACCAAATACAGATCCTCTCTCCCATATGGGTAAACATCCTCACACAGAAAGAGAAAGGGCAAGTACAAAAAGAACCAAAAAGTTCAATATTAACAAAAAAAGCTAGCTGACCATGAGCTTGTTTCCACCTGTGCATGGACATTTATGCATCCTGATGAATGTATTAGTGGTCATGACCCCCCACAGCTGGATGTTGTGACATCTGGACACACAGAGACTCATAGACCTCTGTAGAATAATGCACTGTCTGTGCAGAGTTTACATTGGCTACTGATATTACACGGGTTAATAAGAGGTATGAATTAAAAATCCATATACTACCTTTAAAAGTGTAGAGGCAATACAATGTCTTATACTCACCAAGGGTGCATTTATTACCATAAAAAATGGTAATGTTGTGAAATATTGTTATAATTGAAAATAATTAATTTCTGTTTTAATACTGTATGTTTTGAATTGGAATTTATTCATGTGAAGCAAAGCTGAATCTTCAGCAGCCAGTTTTTTTTCAGTGTTACATGATCCTTCAGAAATCACTATAATCTGATGAAAATTATCATTATTATCACAGTCAAAAACAGTTTTTTTTTGTTTAGTTTTTTGGAAACAAATCTATTTTTCAAGATTATTTGATGAATAGAAAAGAAAAAAAATATCTATATATACAGTACAGACCAAAAGTCCAAAAGACCAAAAGACACACCTTCTCATTCAAAGAGTTTTCTTTATTTTCATGACTATGAATATTGTAGATTCACACTGAAGGCATCAAAACTATGAATGAACACATGTGGAATTATATATGGAATTATATACATAACAAAAAAGTGTGAAACAACTGAAAATATGTCATATTGTAGGTTCTTCAAAGTAGCCACCTTTTGCTTTGATTACTGCTTTGCACATTCTTGCCATTCTCTTGATGAGCTTCAAGAGGTAGTCACCTGAAATGGTCTTCCAACAGTTTTGAAGGAGTTCCCAGAGAAATGCTTAGCACTTGTTGGCCCTTTTGCATTCTGTCTGTGGTCTAGCTCACCCCTAAACCATCTCGATTGGGTTCAGGTCCGGTGACTGTGGAGGCCAGGTCATCTGGCGCAGCACCCCATAGATAGAAAAAGTAGAATACGTTTGTAACATTTTAAATGAACTTTGCTCAATTTAGTGGAATCTTTGCTAAATAAAACAATTCATTTCTTTCAAAAAGAAAGATGTTTTGGTTTCAAATGCAACCTGTGTCATGCTCTTTTCCTCAATACTTCCTCTCAAAGGTTTTTTTTTTCCTATGAAATACTCTTAAAACTGTATATAACTAAAGACTACTGGATATTTTTATTTTTTTATAAAAATTACAGTGTCACCAAGTAATTTCTTGAGGTCTTCTAGAAAACAGGTAGCGTGAATATGTAGATTATGAGGAAAGAACAAACCACAGCAGATTAAAGAACAGAAACAGATAACCACAATAAAAATGAAAACTATAACCCTTGTGAAGACAGATGTTTAGTCAAACCAGTCTATACGCTGCCAGTGATGCTCACAGATATGAGGACAAGCCCAGATGGATGGCAGGTCAATGGGGGTGAAATGGACAGACTGAGAGGAAAGACGGAAAAGAAGAGGGAGGCATGGCTGGACGTTGAGAGAGAACGGATGAAGAAGACAAAGCAGAATCAGAGGGGCATCTGGTGAATTCCAGCGCTGGTCTGCAGTGTAGTGGGAGCAAGGCTTCAGCTGAAGTGTTTGTGGGGCCCCTGTGGTTTTTCAACCAATAAATCCACTGCATGTCTTTAATATGGGCAGAATGTGCAGGCAGAGGAGTGCTGAAGGATGTATGGCCATTACTCAGCGGCCCACATCTGAAGAAAAGAGCTTGGCCCGGGACGGCGCAGTCAACTCCCTCCTCTTCCTCAGACTACGAGCAGACGGTCACAGCTCTGCTGAGGTGTCAAAAGGAATGGATCTCCTGAAGCTCAGGCCACTGAACTACAGTATAGCCTAAATGACGGCCAGTGTAGTGTTTTTTTTTCTGAGTGGGGCAAAAAACGAGGGTGAGAGCATATCTGTATTAATATAAGTATAGCTGAATCTGTTGACTTTGTTTATTCAGATTTGTTATGTTCATATATGAAACAATAGTTAGTTTCAATTCCTGAACAGCAAGAATTTTTCCCACTGCAGTTTTGGGTAGAGTGCAGTGTATGGAAATAAACACAAAAAATAAAGCACAAATTTATATCTTAAGGAAGCGCCAAAACAGCAAGACACAGAAATATTAATAAAATCCTACTTTAAGCTAAGGTATTTAAAGCTTCTGAAACTCATTGGAAGTTATGTTTTAGTATGATATAGTATAATATACATATGCAATATTATAAAACATTATAGTTTATGGCAGAAAGGGGTTGCTACTACCACAGTTTACTATGGAAGAATGCCATCCTTGAAGCTTGTATAAAACTGAGATTTTAGATTTTTTAAAACTGAAGTACGTTGGCAGTTTTAAATTGTTACACCAGAAGATGGTGACAACTGGTCATTTTTGAGTGGATCATAAACAGTTCTGATTCTTAATGAGCGAGTCACTGAATAATTTACTCAACCTATTTGAATTCAGCAAATTCGACACTGATCCTTCGGAAACAATGCTTGGAAATGGCTGATCATGGTTTGATTTTGTTTGGATGTTAAATGTTTTTATTTGCAGGGCAAAAACATAAAAGTAATTTTTTATTTTATTTTACTGCACTATAAAAGCACTAAAACTCTCATGTGCTGTTGATCAGAAATATCAGCACAGCTGTCTTTACCTGAAGCTGAATCATAGTCATGCTGATGTCAGTAAATTTGACTAATATGCTGGAAGTTATTACTGTTTTCCGGGTCATGACAGACAGGTTGTGTTCTGTTATCTGCTTCTCATCATTACAACATTTCTGCTAGTCACAGTTAAGCAAAATCATCTTCCCTTGACCCGTTTATTTTTCCTCTCATCTCTGCTGGTACCTCAGCTGGTGCTAGCTACACAGAGGTCAAAGGTTTCGTTTTCAAGGAACACACTGATATAGTGTAGGCCATGCCTTGAATGCAAAATAATTTATTTGGGATAAGAGTTTTTATTAAATGCATAAATATAACGCAGTAGCTCTCTGCCCTTTTAACTCCAAGAACCCTTACTGTCCACAACAAAATTCAAATAATTGCAAAACTTATTATAATTTAATTATCCATTTAAAACAACTAAACTGTACAATTTCATAAGTTTATGGGTAAATTAATTTAAGAAATATCTTGATTTTTAGTTGTTTTAGCTGATTTTAAAGCCTTTTTTTTTAAGCTTTTAGGTCCCCTTTATGGCCCCGGTTATGAAGCACAGGATCTTTTATGCACCATTGACAGTCCAATCATACAATAGCCTATGTATGTTTTACATTTATTTTCTTTCTGATAGTAATTTTTACCCTGCTGTTCATGTTTACATTCTCTTAGGAGGTAAAGGTGTCTCTTGAGAGATTAGCGCCATCTTCTGTTCAAGATTATTTTACCATTCTCCCTAAAACTTACGCGTGTAACTTGACGTCTTGAGTATACAGTTAACAACAGCACACCAATGTATAGATGTTGTAATGGGACTCGTACTACAAGACGTCTGTCTTTGATATGAATAAGGGGATAGAATTGAACGGGCATTGAATCCAGACGTTCTCATGCAGTTTATTAGAGGATTCTTCTCTGTTTATATTCAGGTTGCTAAGATGAAACCAGCTCTCACGTGGCTGCATATTAGTCTGATGAACTCCAGTGATTATTGTATTCAAGCAAATCCATGTTTGGCTAGTGCATTTGTTTTGTGTTCAGATTCGAGGCCAGTGTTTTCAAGGATACGCTGAAATACAGTATCATCACGGGCGGACACAGTTGTAGGCAACACTGACGATCTTCAGTGTAATCACAACAGAAAACAGATTTATGATTTTATGAACAAACTTAGAATATTTGAACTTGCTATGATCATATGATGTCTCTGACATTCTCTGTCTCTCGTCTCCCAAGTGAAGCATGAAGAAAACATTTTTGGACACAGTGCTGATTGCCATCATAACTCTCTGCGTCTGAGATGCTGCTGCTGGCTCAGGCTCAGCTTCAGTCTGTTTGTAGCTCCATATGTCACTACTCTGCCTGGAGATTTGTGGGCCATCATCAAGTCCTGCTTCCAAGACGCTTGCGAGGAGTGGCCTCAACGACTTTGCATTTCTCCTTGCGTTTTTTCAGCCCAGCTTTCACTTTACTTTTTTCTGGGCTCATCAGCTGTTCAGAGAGACCAGTAATCGAGCTCTTTCATGTGGTTGGGATCTTTTCACAATCCAAACTCTTACCATTTGTTTGTGTCTTTTGCTGCCATCTTTCCCACTCCTGACTACGACAGATTTAAATGCTCTCTGGGACCTCACACGCAAATGAAATAACATGGCGGCGACGCAACCATGGATGCAATTATCCTCTTCTTCAGTCTTCCAGTCTTCATATCGCTCTCATCAGCTAATATTAGTGAAAATGAGAAAACAGAGTGAAAGAAGGAGGGCTAATGAAGATTATACTTGGTTGTTTTGTGTCTATGGACCACAATTGTTACTCCATTAGCCCAGTCTAGTCTTACATGATCATTCAGAAATCATTCTAATATAGGCCTACTGATTTTGCGTTCAAGAAACATATTCTTCTTACCCTATTATCAGTGTTGAAAACAGTTGTGCTGACTAATATTTTGTGGAAATTGTGACACTTTTTTTTTCAATAGTCTTTGACAAATAGAAAATTCAAAAGAACAGCATTGTTTGAAATCGATTTTTGCATTGTCTTTACCGACACATTTGATCCTTGCTATTTCTTACAAGTTTTTTACTAACCCCATATCATTTCAAATGGTAGTATATCAATAATTATTATAATGTTTATTCTATTAAATTATTTATGTCTCTCTATCGACCATAATATAAAATGCTGAACACCCCTGTCTTAGAATATTATCACCTGCAAAATATTAAAATGATGTGAAAATGCCATATAAAATATAGTTTTTAGATTACTTATATCTTTTTGGTTATATATAAACTCTTGTTGTCTGGGACTAACTAATTTTAAAACATATGTAATTCCTGATAGAGACCACTCGCACTAACTTTTCCTAAATCATAAAAAATATTTGCAGGCTGCAGTGTGTCAAAATTGCAGTCGAGTTTGTCTACAAATTTTATGTGCATGTTCATAGCATAAATAATGTGTTGATGTCAAAAATGACAGCAAATCCCACACACAGCTTTTCATATCTCACACAGTCTTTTTCAGTGATGAGACTGTAAAAAATGGTGAGCCAAAACCAGACCATATTGAAGAATAACAAAAACATAAATTACTGAATCATGGAAGAGACACAGAGCTGTTCAAATCCCTTGACGGGATCGTCTTTGAGCTTTATAGAGAGTGATTTATATAGCATTATAGACATTACTTTGGTAGGGCAGGATAGTTCTCTCAGTGTCAATTCATGATTCACCAAGGACAATATGATATCTAGAGATTAGTCGGTCTAAATAAGCACTCTTATGGAAAAGATGCAGACACAGACTCTCTTGAACATTTTTCAGAAAACATGTGGGACACAGAAAGAAGCTTACTAGCTCTTCTCTAAAACATCATTAATCGTGATGGTGCCAGACCCAGATATTTGGGTAAGACACAAGAACGGCCTGACGTAGCTGGGCGAATATTGGGGCTGATCAGGGATTTTGACCAATAAAGCAAAGATAATTTTTCAGAGAACACAGACATCCACATAAAAGATTCATTTCAGAAGGCCATACATGAGAGACACATGCATGTGTGCAGGCGTGCATGTTTGTGGGTGGCTACATTACTCTTGGTTGTCATTTTTCTCCAGGCTCAAAAAAAAAAGTCCCCTTTCCTGTCGTTGCAAATAAATTCCTTATTCCACAGATGAAAGTGTTCTCTTACCACTGCACTTTGCGGCGAGACTATAGCACACTAAATGGCGGAGCAACTTAAGCTTGTGGCCATCAGGCATACCGAATCAAGAAAGAGAGTACCCCTGCACATAAAGCAAGACATGATTTTCATAGACGATATCTAATATTTCAAGCCACTGAACTATATCATCTGTGAACTGATATCATAATAATATTTTTTGGGTGTTATCCTTAGACATTAAAATGATAATAATATATATTTGATATTAGTGTCTATGTGTAGGATATTGCCTTGGTGGAAAGTGTTTAACTATGACTTAAACACCAAATTGGTTATTTGTCATAGAAGCTTGTAACCATTAATGAGAAACGTTCACAGAGCTTTTGCATGAATCACTGCACAGCTTCAGTCTATGTCTGGCCTCTAGCGGAGGGAACCAAATAACACATCGTTTTGCAGCAAGGCCAAATTTTGAGGTGAAATATTTGTATAAATTTATTCCAATATATATAGGCTACGTTGTCAGATATTTATTGGGGTTTATAAATTTTTAAATAGACACTCCACCATATATATTATATATTTGCATATATATATAATATTTTAACGAAAGTCAACTTGGTTATAAATCCGTTTCAAAATGGTACCTGCCTTTGGAGATGATTTCAGGCACAAACACAGACGCCTATAAGGGTCCTTCAGCGCCTCTGCATTGTTAAGACGAAACTCGCGACGCTGCTCGAGTTGCCGGGGAGCGTCTGTTGTACTTACAGAAAATATCATCTAAAACGCTGAAATCCAACTGTATCATACAAATATATCTTTCAAAGCTTTGAAAGTAAAGGTAAGACGTTACCATCAAAAGAGTGACCAGTGTTCTGCATCCATGAAAGCCACGACGGGCTGAAGCTAGCGGCTAACGTTCACAGTCCGCTAACTTGGAAAATTTAATAGCACGCGATTGAAGTATGATTCTCTAACAGCGCTTTTGTGTGTATATGTTTACGTGTGTGTTATGTGATGGCTGATGGCTCATTTCTTCTGTTGTGCCGCTAATAGAGCTCAAGGGATGTGCTGCTGGTCAGCAGTCTGACCGTCCGGCCAAGAAAAAAGAATCGAGTCTGCTAGTTAGACCTAAAAGCTTTTTTAGATTATGCCGAGTTACGTTAAATGTGCTGCAGAAATGTCGTTCTCTTTCTGTTGTATTGTGGATGAGTGGTAATTAAAGTATATCTGAATTGACGTTTTGGGAAAATTGAGGTTCGTCCCAGGCAGATGTGGGTTTCTGAGTCTTCATTTGGGATAACTGATAGACCTTTGTTTGCTCTCTGGACCATAAAGTAAGTTTAGATTTTGACTAGTTTTAGAAAAACAAAATCTGATTGTTTCTGACCAATGTATATAGTGTATCATTGAAGATACCTTAGATTAAATATGATTTATTTCCATGCATTATGTAGGTAATTATTATTTTGTTATTGTTTTTGTCATCTGAGCAAAGTAAGTATTTTTTTGGCTTTATCTTTACAGATGCCATCAGTGACCACTGGCGAAAATGCTGTTCACTCCTCCAGTCCTGATTTGGCCGCTGCGCCATCTGAAGCCCTCAAGCAAGTCCTTGGTGTAATTGACAAGAAGGTCCGCAACATGGAAAAGAAAAAGGTAAGTCACTGCTAATGTGTAATCAATCTTGACCCTATTTACTTACTTAATACACCAGTCTTGGGAATATTGTGCACAGTTTAATACATGTAATTCTGAAGAAAAGTTTTGTTTTTATATCTCACCAGTGCTTCACTGGAAATCTTGCCAGTACTTGATCCAGTAATTAGGGCTGCACAATAAATCAAAGTTCTAATCACGATTACAATTATTGGTGCCACAATTACGTAATTGTTCAAAGTGGAAATAAATCGTTCATAGTCCTCATGTTATTGTGTGCATAAGATGCATTTTTTTCTTTGTACGTGTTATCTAAGGGGTTTTTCCCATTATTTTAGTTTAAGTATAACATTTGAGGCTTAATACTAAAGAGCACAAAGTTTTCAGTTAGTGTTTTCTGCTTATTATCATATAAAAATGTCATACAGTTGCGTCAAACAATGGTATAAACATCATTCAATGTAAATTGTGATAATTGTAATTAATAATCACAATTATAATTTCACGGGAATAATTGACAATTAAGATTTTTGTCATAATCCTGCAGCCCTACCAGTAATGTAATACAGATTAGCATAAAATCAATGAATTCTTTTGGTGATAACCGCAAATAAGGATTGATTTAATGGATATTGAGTTTATTAAATATAATTTGAGTTTTATAAAAGTGGTTATTGTCGGCCAGTTGATCACCACAATCAACTAAAGTAACTGGCTCCATTTATAGCATGAAATGGCCACGATGGATCAAGTCCCATCTCATCCATTTTTTCCCCTCATCATTAAATATCCTATTTCACTTGGATATTTATCATCTTCATTTTTCTTCTTAATACTTTGTAGTTGATGTCACATTAGAAATGGCAGTAATGCAATTAAAATTAGGGCATGGATTAATTATTATTTTTTTTTTTTTAGAGTTTTCATTGTTTTATTTTAGCGAAGTTTAATGAACGCTTCTTAAAAAAAAAAAAGGAAATGACTGATGTGTTTTAGTTTTCTATGAGTATAAGCCAGAAATAGAGTGTGAAAGTGGACTGCTCAGTGGTATAATTTGTGTCAGCTTGACATAAAGATGCTTGCATCTGATGAATTATCTGTAATTTACATTTTAATCTGCATGGCACTCCTGGCCATTAACATAAGCAAACTCTCTGTTAAGAGCAAGCTGGATGACTACCAGACAAGGAAGAACAAAGGAGAACGTCTCAACCAGGATCAGCTGGTATGTGCACTATACTCTATTCAATTCTAGTCTTTTGTGCTCACATATACAGCTCTGTTCCTTTATTTATTAAATACATATGCTTCTTTGTTTCAAATGTGTAGGAGGCTTTATCTAAAGCTCCAGAGGTGGCACACAACTTGGACTTTGCCCGTGAGTTGCAGAAGAACTTCCTGGCTTTAAATGTGGAGGTATGTGTGTGTTTGTGATTGAAGTTTACCTAACATGACCCTGTTTTGTACTTGGCACCCAGCATTAGTTTCATCTCAGCATCTATATTCACTTTTACTCCTACTAATCTAAAACTGTTAATGCAATGCAGTATTTATTTCCTCTCAAAGCGATAATGCTGTGGGACAGCACCTCGCCTCTGTTTGTTTTGCTGAGTTTATATAAAATGTTTTGATTGCTTGCATGTAGATCCAGAAAACGGTGAAAAAGGTGGCACGACGGGAGCAGCTGAAGAGGGAGGAAGTGGAGCGCAAGCGACTGAAAGCAGTGCTGGAGGTGCAATACCTGCTGGAGCAGTTGGGGGAGGAAGGCGTGAGGCAGGACCTGACTCAGTCCAGTGGGGACGCCCCCGTACTCACTGAGTCAGAGCTATCGGGCCTGGATGAGTTCTATAAGCTAATTGGGCCTGAGCGGGACTCTAGTGTAAGGTGAGGACCGTTCATTTATCCTGTTCAGTTCATTTGAGTTTGGAGATTTAGCATTTTTCAATATCTTTATCAAAATGCTTTTTGATTCCAGGTTGGCCGAGCAGTTTGAGGAAGCATCCATGCATTTGTGGGAGCTTTTGGAAGGAAGGGATAAAGCCGTGGCTGGAACCACATGTAAGGAATGTTTTCCCCCAGACTTTACAGTTAAGCCTTACAATTGGAACTGAAATATTTACTTTTTAAACCGTGATTTTATATATATATATATATATATATATATATATATATATATATATATATATATATATATATATATATATATATATATATATATATATATATATAAAAATGTCCTATACAATTAAAATTTTATACATCTAAAAAAATTTATAAATAAAAATAAATTGGATTTTTATTTTTGTGTATTTTTTTTTTTTTTTAATTTTTTTTTTTACCAATAAGAATACCAATATTATTAAACAGAACAATAACTTTTTTTCTTTTTTTTTTTACTCCAGTCATGTACATTATTAACATTTCAATTGAGTGATGTACATTTTAGGCTAGTGGGACTTGCATGACATTAAATGTCTCTGCTTTATTTTGAACAAAATCCAAAAGTGTTAAACAAAATTGAGTCGGTTGTGAACTTTTCCTCCTGAACTATTCATAGCTTGAGTGACTCTGATTTTTGGTAACGCAAGAGTGAGTTTGAGATAGTTTCATGAAAGTTAAGAACCTGTTTTTAAAGATTCTTTTGTTTTGTTTTTTGTGAGTCACTGCTTTTCGTCTTTTTTTTTTTTATCAGATTCATTTTTTAAATTGCATTTAACACTTGTCAGAACGGTTTTGAGCAATGCTGACTGTATGATCAAACCAATATTTGCTCTCCAGTGAGTCTGAATACCAATTGGTCCATCCCTTGCTTGGCCTCTCTATGAATAGTGGCACATGCCATGGCTTTTGAAAACTGTGCTCTGTCTCAGCCCCATGAGGGGCAGCAATGCTTGGTGCTGACTTGTGACCCACGTCAGCAGCTGGGCAGGCAGCCAGTGGTCTACACAAAGCCTCTCTGCTGGAGGTTTTAATGATGGACAGGGCCTGTCTGCGTAGTCCTACAGAGAGGATGGGAATCATGATAGGATCAAATTTTGCAGACTCAGCCAATGAGACCTTGTTTGCTGATATTGTTGTAGTTTTTGTTGGCTAAATTGAAGTTACCTGCAGTGAAGAAAAATGCATTTTGAGTCCAGATGATGTGGTTCTAATCTGCCAACAGACTAACTGGGGCTTGCTAAACTTTGACCCCTTAAGTTAACCTGTTTTTTTTTGTGTGTCTTGAACAGACAAAGCCCTTAAGGAAAGCTTGGACAAGATGCTGCTAAGTGGGTACTTTGATCGTGCTCAAACATATGAGAATGGAGTGTGTGAAGAGGAAACAGGAGCCGCAGCAGCAGAGTCATCAGAGAGCGAGGAACGCCCTGCTGAGCCAGGTAAAAACAAAGACATCAAATTTCAGAGCAAAGAAATGCTTCCTCCCACAGCTGACTGCTCACATCACTGTTCTTGTCTTTTCACAGAGGGAACCACTCAAGAATACACAGAAACTATTGAGGTTGAAGCGACAGAGGTGTGAATTTATATTACCACACTTTAGGGATTTTCACACTTATAAACGTTAATTCTGAGTCATTCTATACACCAGGTAAAGGAATCCTGGGTTATCTTTATAGGCCGTAAAAAAGACAGACTACGTGTCTCCTATTCCTTCCACTAAAGAAAAGTGAAGTCAAATCATCTCAGAATTGCGGCTGCCATCTTGAGTAAATTGTGTCATTTGGAGCCTGAGTCTGCGCAGTAGAGATGCATTTGGAGCCCGATTCGGTGCAGTAGAGTCCTGAGGTGAAGCCACAGTATCATCGACTCTCACCCTCACTCCCTCAGACCCAGTCAATCATAATGACCCACAGTGCTTTTATAGAATCAAATTACTTGCTAAAATCAAACTTATCACAATAATGAACAATTTAACCTATATCAGCGTGATGATAACTACCTTAAATTAGCAAAATCATTTTTCTGAAAAATGTATTGGAAGCATAATTATTTATTTTGTCTCAAGTCCCATTCATTTACATGGAGAGGGCGGGGTTTATGACCTGTACTGCATCCAGCCACCAGGGGGCGATCAAAGAGCCCAAAGTTTCACTTTTCAGGATGTGAGGCACACCCAAGGGGGCAGGGTTTCATATTTTTTTGAAGCACCCCTGGGCGCCGCCATTGGCTAGCGGACCCCCACCTGCTGTTAGCATTCCATTGACTCCCATTCATTTTGGCGTCACTTTGACAGCGAATAACTTTACATCTGAGGCGTTTAAAGACTCCATTTGTCCATTAATTATTTCTAAAGGAACACGAAAATGTGTAAAAGGCTCCATTACCTTGTATCTTACATTATGGTCCTGTAGAAGCAGTTTTTGTAGAAAAAATAAATAAATAGGCTAACGATTGCATAACCAGCAACTCTGTCACACATTAGAGAAATTACCGTATGGAGAGGAGGAGAAGCTTGCAGACCATCTTTTACTGTCTATGAGGCAATCGGAGGGACGTGGAGGCATAAAGTCAAGGACGATAATTAATCAGAATACTTACCAAAATTGCTCCTGTTCACGCTCTCCTTATCTGCAAGATTCAGTGGGTGATTCAGATTTCTCTTGGCACAGCGATTAGAAGACTTACAGGTTGCTCACGTGACATCTACGTCATCCAGCTCAGTTTGAGTCTGCACAGTACGCCCGACCCCCAGGAAGCACGTGCTTCCAATTGACCCCATTTTTCTCCGTTGAATCCAATGGGGTCGCTGTGTCCATTTCTTTTACTGTCTATGGGCAAACCTGGCTATCTTGCTTCGTTTTGTTTTTACACCGCAATTTTTATTGCCTTAAGTTTAGCCGATTCATCAAACTTTTATTTTGACAGCGCATGGGGCTTTCATTTTGACAGAGCTGAGAATGCTAGTGTCTGCTGCCAAGCATCTAGCTGAAACATTCTTACACAAGTTTGGCAAAAGCTATGCTAACAATGCTTGCGAGCTGGGTTTCATAACCATAGGTAAAAAGCAGTGCTAACCCGAATTACAAGTGTGAAACATTCCTCTACCTAGTGTTTAAAAATAGTTTTTAACCGATGTTACGCACAGTGTGAAAAGCCCTGTATTATGTACATGCTTTAAAAATAAATAGTGTGTGATATAACTTTGTTTGTTTGCTGTTTTTTATTGTATTTGCTATACTTGTATTGTTTTATTGTTTTTGCAATGAAAACAGACCAAGAATCTGACATAGCATTAAATAGATATACATGATTTATGTAAATCCTTATTTTGTGGAAAGCAAGAAAACATTCTCCAAGCTACACAACTGCAGTCATATGTTCTTAATGACCAACACTTATTTATTCTTCTAGTTTGTAAACAGACAGTTCATTCCAGAAACCACCTACAGCAGCGAAAAAGAACAAGGAGCAGAGTGGAACACAAGTTCTCAGGTATAGTAGACCTGATTCGTCAAAGAAAGCATCAGAATTGTTAGCAACTTTCGGCCAAATGGTGTTTACACTGATCATTGCTTTTTTTAGGCAGTAAGTGCCCTCCAGCAACCACAGCAGCCACCTTCAGCCATGAGCCCGGCTCTGGTCAGCTCAGAACCACACACACTGAACGCCGTCCTCCCACCCCCTGCAAGCGATCCCGTGGTCCGAAAGCAGGCAGTCCAAGATCTCATGGCTCAAATGCAGGGTACCTTCAACTTCATGCAGGTAAACTGCAGAATTTAGAATTCATAATACTTCAAGGGTTGCAGTGGTCTTTTCTAACTCCTATGTAATGTGACACAGGACTCCATGCTGGAGTTTGAGGGTCCGCCTCTAGATCCTGCTATCGTGTCTGCGCAGCCCATGAAACCTGTGCAGATGGGCTGTCCACCAGGTTGGTAAAATTCTTATATATTCGCCCTTATGGTGTCTCACATTGGAAGGGCTTGATTTTATTTTAAAAAAAATTTTTTTTTCACTTATGCATAATAACACACTAAACCTTACCTTAAACATAAAGTACATGTAATTAATATTACTCAGTACTTAAATGTACAATTAGACTGCAACAAGGACACTTTAAGTGTAACCGCATTTATTAATATTTGGAATTAGTCTTAGTTTTTATATCATAGTTTAGGTTGTTGATATTTTTGGGCTTTTGGTACTTTTTTAAAGCAATTTTAGTACTTCCATCTTGTTTCAGCTAGGCTGTCTGCACAATACATTTTTAAAAACAAGTTTTAAGGTCTATTTGCTCTCCCAAATGATCGGGTGGTGTGGCCCGATTGAAGGCAAAATAAATCCTCTATTGTGTGTGGTGTCATTACGATTATTTAACTGTTCCCAATCGAGTCAGTGTCTCGAACTCAAATTATAAAATATCAAACATGTTAGCAGAAACTTGGCAGCAACCAAAGCAGAGTACTGAGATAGAACACAACCCATGGCTAAAAATCATTGAAACTGTCATGTCTATGGTATCCCATGGTTTTAAAATTGAAAATCGATTGAAAATCGTCTGGTGTGTGGCCAGCATGTTAGAATTTAGGAGTAACTATCGTTTTTTTTTTTTTTTTTCTCTATGTATACTACTACATTTCCTGCCAGTAGAATCCTAAAATGTTACGCTTTCAATGTTTTTTTTTTTTGCTCACACAGAATCTCGACTACCCCAACACAATGTTCTTTCTGTGCAGCCTGAACCCACGCAAGTACGTACAATTAGCAGAAACATGCTTTTAAGTGGTTTCTGTCTGAAACGGCATTACTGAAATGGCTTTCATAAATCTCTCCTTGGCCTTCCAGGTCCCGATGGTCTCCGCTCAAAAGGAGACCTACTCCTCCACACCCCCTCCCTATCAGCCCCCTCACAACTCTGAACCCCGACCACAGACAGACTCCATTGACCCCCTGCAGGTAATGACGAACACCGCAGCCGTTACGCAGTTGTGTGTACACTTTGGCTTAGATATGTGAGTGATGTAGGATATACACCCTAGGTCTCCATGCCCCTGTCGTCTGAACAGACCCCCACCCCTTCCTCTCAGCCCCAGGTGTTTCAGCCTGTCTCCAAACCCCTTCACAGTGGCATCAACGTTAACGCAGCTCCATTCCAGTCCATGCAAGCGGTAGGCCTCAACCTGTCTACCCCACCCTCTCCAAACTCACCCCCTCAGAGTTTGTCTCTCCATTCTGCTTCTGTTTGGTTTTTCATGTTGTGTAAGGGGCCGTTCACAAAGAACACACTTTTGCATTACATTACACGTTGGTTTTCTCTGTAAACAAGTGTCTGACACGTTTGATTGTTCTGCTCATGTCTTGCAGCTTTTGCAGTTGTCTCACACGTGATGCATTGTTCTAAAAAAAAAAATCTGTAAAAAAAAATACAACTTTAAACCTTAGGCTTATTTCTTTCCACTGCCCCACATCTAGTGTTTTTACATGCCAGAACGCATTCTGCGTGAATGGCCCTTGACAGGCTTGTTTTGTTTTTTTTAAGGATGTGAAACTTTTGAGTTTATCGTGTTCAAGCCTGTTGTATATCATTTGTGGATGAGGTGTTACTGTCAGTCAGTGAACATTCGAAAAATGTTTTCTGAAGTATGTTTAGTAAAGCATCGACTAGTGCACCAAAACAGTCTTTGAATTTTTATCTTAGTATAAAATCTATTGGTCTATCCTTTATCTCCTTTTAAATGTCTAATCATTTATTTACCATATTTTTTTCAAACCTGTTTGTGCCATGAAAACAGCCTTAGAGGCTGGCATGTGGCATGATACGACCAAATATAGATGAACTGTTTTCTCTCCTCCACTAGGTATTCAATATGAATGCTCCAGTTCCTCCAACCAATGAGATGGACTCTCAAAAGATTTCCAGTCAGTATCAGGGTAGCTACGGTCAAGGCTTCAGTGCACAAGGCACGCTTCCAGCTGAGCAGCAGGAAATGCCTCAAGAAGCCCTCCAGTCAGGTAAAAGAATGGCTGCTACATTCATGCCATTTAATAGTTTTAAAGGGATACACCACCCCAAAATGAAAATGTTGTCAATCACTTTACCCCAATGTTGTTCCAGACCCGTAAAAACTTTTTTCCTCATCGGAACACAAAAGATATTTTGGATGAAAACCAGGAGGCTTGTGAATGTCCCATAGACTGCCAAGTAAAATATACTGTTAAAGTCCAGAAAAGTATGAAAAGCATCGTCAGAAAAGTCCATCTGCCATCAGTGGTTCAACCGTAACGTTATGAAGCGGTGACAATACTTTTTGTATGCGAAGAAAACAAAAATAACGATTTAATTCAACAATTTGCTTCCTTTGTGTCTCTCCATATCAGCGTAGCACCATTTGAGAACATGAGCTGTACACAGGCAGCTTACAAGGATGCGCATTTTTCTTTCAAATCAAAGCATAAATATACGTCAAATTTATCCTTGAGGCATTGCTGACACAGAAGAGTAAGCTGCCTGTATTCTCCAAAATTCATGACAAACTTCATTTTGGGGTGGAGTATCCCTTTAAAAGTGTAAACTATTATAACTAATTGGTTCATAAAAAAATGCTTGTTTCTTTGTAGTTGGCCCTTTCCATGCTCAAGACCAAGGTATTCCATCTGCAGGGGGACACCAGGCTGCATCTCAGCAGCCCTCGGGGCAGGGCACAGGGTTTGGGCGACCAGGACAGTCCTTTTACAGCAACAGAGCAATGCCACGAGGTGGACCCAGAAATCCCAGAGGGGCTTTGAACGGCTACCGTGGACAATCAAATGGATTTAGAGGTGAGAAAGGACAGGCTAGTCTGAAATTCAATGTAAAATAAAAATAGGGTGAAATCACACCCTTATGTTTATTTATTTTTTTATTTTATTTTTTTAACCATTTAGGTGGATACGATGGATCGTACCGTGCTCCATTCCCCAACACTTCAAACACCGGATACGGTCAAACTCAGTTCAGCACTCCGCGAGATTATTCCAACAACACCTACCAACGGGTAACTTCAAGAAAACAAACACCATGCAGATTTGTGGAGACTTGAGAAGTCATGTATGCGTTACCATAATAGAGTATGTTTTAAAGTCCTGTGTTTTTTCTTTTTTTTCTTTTTTTTTCAGGATGGATATCAGCAAAGCTTCAAGCGAGGAGCTACCCAGGGACCTCGAGGTTGCTCTCGAGGTAATGCTCAAGCGATGCGATCCTAAAATCTTTGGGAAGACTTGTTTCTTTTTGGCCACTTTGAACATTCAGTTATTGAGAATGGTTCCCCCAGCCTATATTTTTACTCCTATCAGTGGTTTTGTTTTGATGTTTTTTTTTATTTTTTATTTTTTTTGGCTTATTGATTAAAGTAAGCCTGCTTTGATAGTTTTAATATACTAATGTGTTTTACAGAGACACAATGGAGAGCTGAAACTGTCAGTGTTGTGATTTTTCAGCCAGTTCGTTTAAAACAAATATTCCTGTAAACTTGAAAGATTTTCATTAATTTATTTTTATTATAAAATAAAATGCAAAAAGATAACGGCCACTGTTGGTTTCAAACCATAGGAGTGTTTTTGATATTTTGTTGGCCTGACCCTCCCCACTTCCCATACTTGGTCTTTGCCTGTGTAAAGGGTACTGAAGGCATTAATTGTTTGTTTTTGTTGTTTTTTTTTTTTTTTTTTTGTTTGTTTGTTTTTTTTTTTCACCCCATTTCATTTAAAGAGGTTTTTTTTTCAGCTGTCCTGCCCTTTGTATGCTCATGTCACTCCTTGAGAGAATGTTTCAATAAAAATGTGTTGCATTACCTGCTTGTCTGCTGCTGCTTTCTTTTTGCTCTCCATGCTCGAATCCTCTCACCTGTCCTGTGACCCTTTGTCTATTAAAGTGTTGGAGGTTGACTTTGTTTCCTTTAGTCTTCTCAAGGGGAGGCAGGTGATTGGTCCGCTTATCGGTCCGTTTTTCTCTGCTGTTTGCTTTTCTGCCTCTTGCGTCATGTACTATATCCTGCTTTCAAACAAGATTAAGAGTTTCCTTCAATTGGGTGCGAAGCATTGATGCAACAAAATGGCCCTAAGGTTGCTCCATGATCTACGATGCTGTTCCAAATCAATCCATAGCCAATGCACTGCTTTTCCTGCTTCTCTCAAGCCAAAAAATAGCAAAAAATTAACAAAAAATGTCTGTCATGCCAAACCTGTATTTATTACCAGATTGACACTGCTTTATGTACAATTGAAGTCAGCTTTGACCATGATAAAAATACAAAGTTTATTATAAAATTTGTATAAACTTTTTTACTGTCACTTTTGATTCTTACTGGTTTCATACACTTTTACTGTATAAAAACGAGTTGCAAGAACATCTGGCAAAATATTTCCTTTTGTTGTCAGAAAAAAAGTTATGGGTTTGGAATAATGTGAGGGTGATTGTGGCAAATTGCCGTGGCAAAAAAATACATTTATATATATTTTGGGGTAGAATATGCTTTTAAATAATCTATTGTGACATGGACATTAGAAGCTATTATGTAGGTTTTACATAATTTAAGGAAAGCTATAAAAATAAATCTGATACTCTGTCATGTGATTATTTCAGAGAGTCCTGTTGAGAATACTTATGTTGCTACTGACGTTAGCTTTAATTGCTGCTTAAAATTGTTGAATTTAATTTAATTTGCAGTCCAAATTGATCTCCATAATGTCATTTCACTTTTTCATAGTTAAGAACAGCCAGACTGCTACACGTTTCACTACAGACCAACTGTGACCGTATTTAAATGCTATAAATATATATGAAGCTGATCTGATGTTGTAGTTTAGGGATTGATGGTTTGCATTTAACATTTGTGGTTTTTAGATACATAATGTACATACGTCATGAGTGTTTTATGAAAACAATACCATTTGAAAAGTGTGGAAAGAGCTCTATGTTATTGGCCCTAAAACATCATGGAATGTGTCCAGACTATTTAACTCCACATTGATTTTCTGATGTATTTGGCTTTCAGGACGAGGGGGATTGTATCGGTCCAGCAGAGGAATGGGTCCCATGGCTGCCCAACAGATCAGCTAAACCCAGTCCTTTAGCCATTATCAGCACTGTTCCACCCTTTTATCTGCTCCACCCGTTTGGACTCTCAAACACGAGCCATGCCACTCCAGACCATGTAGTTAGATGACCGCATCTTAGCAAGTAAGGACAAAACCAATGGATTTGGGAAAAACACTGTATCAATGAGACGATAGCACTCCCAGTACTGTAATTGCTCAGAGCTCTCAAAGCTTTCTCTCAATCATATGCTATTGCACAGCCTTTACACAGTTGAGACAGAACACGTGCCTTTGATTATGGGTGTCTGGATTTTAATTGAGCTTGGTGGAATGACGACTTGGTAGCTGGAAACAGCCGCTAGATCATTAATGTGAAGTACACCGTATACCAAAGGCACTTAGTTTTTGGCCAAACGAACTGTTAAGTGAATGTGAAAAATTTACTTGTACTTACTGTATTGTAACATGATTTTTCTCTTTTTTTTTTTTTTTTTGGCTCAGCCAAATGGTTTACAGGAAATGCATTGTACTGTATGTGGCTGAATGACTGCTTCATTGTATTTCTTCCAATCAATGTTGATTAGAATTAATGCTAACTAATAAATGATTTTTGAAGGACAAGACACTTTAAAAGTTATTCATACACATTAGGTATGATATGAGAGCAGAGAGGATCTTTTTTGAAGCCATAATGGCCTTTGCACATTTAATATCTTAAACTCTTAAAGCACACTTGTGCATTTAATATCTTAAAGCACAGTTGCTGCAGCACAGGGTTTTTTTTTCTCAATGTTTTGTGACTGGTTAAGTATAACAGGAAACTTGTGAAGCTAGTGTTGGGTTCTGTTCAAGTCACGCTCAGGAGACAGCACTTGTGGCAAAAAAAAAAAAAAAAGAAGAAGTAATATCACAATAACAGTTTAATTAATATGGGCAGAGGATGTAAGCAATTAGTGTGGGGGGTTGCATCCTAACCCTTTTTTGTGTAAAGTTGTTAATTTAATTGGCACCATTAGAAGACAAAACCATAAACATTAAAAATGCTTATTTAAATATTTTTACAACTCTATGCACAAATTGAACAGAATGAATGAATGTGCATTTGTAAAAATACTTTACATTTTAATGTTACACTTTAAAATACCCATTTACCATCATTGCATGTTCCTCACTGCGATGTTATGTATTTTGTTCATAAAAGAAAACTTTTTACAATTAGATTTTTTTATTGACCTCACTCTCAAAGTTCCCACTGTAAGCAACATTTAAACTCCAGAGTAGCCCTAATCAGTTAAAAACGTCCAGTACAATTCAACAATATTCTGATACCACACAACTAGGTTTAAAGTAGCTCTTTATGGTCATTAAAATTCCAGAAACATAAATGTGCAAAACAAAAGCGTACACGCATCCAATCCACTGTGCTGGAAAAGAAAATAACCACAACGTATGAAAAAGATATTTTCAATAAAAAAAAAATCAAACACTTATATCACACAGCAAAGTCTGCATTAAATGTATTATGCTTACAAACCCAGCCAATTCCGTATTAGTTAAAACCGCAGCACACAAATGCAGGTAATCATTGACTGGGCAGGAGGTACTGTTTGTTGAAGTCTCTGGTGCGAGGTCAGTAACCATGTGACCTTTCTATGGCACATTGTTGTGGTCAAGGGGCATCTGTGGAGAATCGTGCCCATCGTGGGGTGGGCTATCGTGCCCCGGAGGCAGTGGCTGATTTTCTTGGGGTACATTTTGGCGTTCCTGTCCTAGATCCTGTTGATTTTGGGGTGCATCCTGTTGTTGTTGTTCTAGAGGGATATCTTGGTGTCCTGGGGGCAGAGGCTGGTGCTCGGGGGGCACAGGAGGCTGGTCATGTCCTAGTGACTCAGGAACAGCATTCCCTTCAACTCCTATAAAAGTGTTTTGTATTATTGCCAAGAATAACAGGTTACACTTAAATGTAATGTTTAAAACTCTAGTGCATTTGTCAAGAATGTTACATGTTTAACATTAAAGTATATTTGCCAAGAATGTTGCTTTTGAAATAAAATGTTTAAATGTAAAAAAAAAAAAAAAAAAAAAAAACATTTCAGTAATGTCACTATTAAAATACATGTTTCATTTTAAATGTAAATGGTTAAAATTCAAGTATGGCTTGGAATAATGGTGTTGGTATATTATTTATTAAAATATTTTGTTCTTTCACAGCATGTAGCCACGGCACTGGAAACCATGTTAACCCACTGCATAAAATAACTGATATAATGTTTCTTTAACCGTCTTCACAATACGGTTAACCTAGAATAACATGTCAGTGGATCTCACCTTTAAAAGCCAGTGTAAGAATAGCTAGCCAGTGTAACCTTCTCAAGTATCTGGTTATATGTCTGAAGTGAAAGTATTACTTACGTTGTATCTCAAGCAGAGGCGGATCCTTCTGTGTTTTGAACCGCTCCATATGCTCCACAGCCTGATAAGGATGACGCACAGAACAGTTTTTTTTTTTTCATTTACTTGTTTTTAACAACTCTTCTTGTTGTTGTTTTTTTTTAATACATTGAGCAGGTATGAGACAAATCAGTTCAGTCACCTGCTGCAGCTCTACTTTCTGAGCATTGAGCTGCTCCTGCTGTCGCTCCAGATCCTCTCTCTGCTTCTGAAGGTCAGCCGCTTTCAGATTCAAGTCTTCCTCCTGCCTGGCCAAATGCTCCTCAAACTCTCTCATCTCTTCTTCGGTATATTCCTGGTTCTGTTCTAGAGTCTGGGGTCATCCAAGATAATTATTAAGTTGTTCCTTATTAATTAGAGGACTAAGCTTTCAGGCAATCAATTAGGCCAACATGAAAGCGTGTATTAGTGGGTATTAAGCAATGGTCTGAATATCTGTTAAGTGAGTGACCATACTCACTTCCCAGCTGTCTGGTTCAAGAAACTCTTTTTTCTTTGTGGCAACAAGAAACTCATCTAAGGACACCAGTCTGTCTTTATTAAAGTCAACCTGTAAAGGCCAGGAGATTACAGATTTAGAAAAATGTGTTATCCCCCCCAGGGATATCGTCAGTCTTCCACAAGTTGCCAAGTCATACAAAGAGAATTCATCATTTAACCTCGTTCATGACATGTTCTCTCATTCGCAGCCTCTCCTCCTCCATTTCAACCATGTCGTCCTCTTCGTTAGTTGGATCATAGATTTTCTCCAGCTGAAAAAAATAATAAAACATCACAATAGAAGCCATTTCATTTGCTGCTATATAATAGCAGAGCATGTTATAACTACAATTATGTTTTATTTGTATTCTGTGGTGAATTATGCAACTGTTATAATTACACTGTATACCTCTTTTGTGAACAGGGATTCCAGCTCTTGTTCATCAAAGAAGCCATCTCCGTTTGTGTCTGCAATACGCACACACACACAAAGACCAACATTAAGCATGTCATTTTAACCTTCTCATATGCAGAATTCATCTAAGCAAGCAAAAATATTTTACCATGCAGATTGAAGAATGTTTTGGGGTCAAAATCTTCAGGGTCCAGGCCATCAGCCTCTTCCCACACTTCTTTGAGCTGATCCTTGCTACCCTACATAACAGAACACCCGACAAACATGAGCACATCCTCAATGAAATCACAAACATTAAAGGTGCTGTATGTACGTTTTTGACCCTACTAAAGCATTAAAATACCATAACATGTTTGCAGATATTTAAGAAACATGCTAGGTTAACATACTTGTTTATCTGAAAAACAATGCTACAGTCAGTTATTCTCCTTTGAAAATGTGTGTTTTTGCCTGAATGTGGGTCTCTGCTCCCCGGGTTGCAAGCTGGCAGAAAACACAGCATATTTCATTTCATTCATCATCAAATGCGCTCGTTCATGTTGGTTTAGTCAATCTGGCAACTTACGTGTGCTGAAGTCTGAGGAGGTGGTGCCAGGTGAAAAAAACCCTCTCCAATATCTTTAATTTGGACTGCAATACCTAGTTCAACCACTCTGTGTCAATCCTACATACAGCACCTTTAAGATAAGTAAATAGGTGGTGACTTACTGGATGATTGACTTTAGGGTGATCAGCATGTTTCTTCTTCATCTCCTCATAGTGCTCCTCTTCTTTCCTCCTGCCCTCCTCATCAAGTGTCTTCAGGTGTTCCCGTCTCTCATGCTCTTTCATCATTTCGTACCTTTTAAATTCTTCATGCCGTTCCTTGTCATAGTTCTCCAGATCTTTTGTAGCCTATATTGCAAGATCATAAATATGACTAAAATATAATTGCTTGACATGTTTTCGTCTTCAATTATCTTGTGAATGCGAAAAAAAAAGAAGGAAAATGGCCATGAAATGTTTCTTGGATGTAAAACAAAGAGTATTACATGATGTTCTTTTTAAGCGCATGTGGAAGATTCCAGAAATCCTTTAGAGTGTATTTCTAGAACACAGTTCAAAAACATTTTTAACCAGTATGTACCATATTTAATGAGTAATATTAGTCCCACTTTTAAAAGAAAACCTGAAAATATTAAGAAATTATTAAATTGTAATTTCCAGGCCTGGCAAAGTCTTTGTTCTTGTCCGTAAGGATTATCTTAAGGACCAAAATCAAGTATCAAATAAAGAGAATATTCAAGCATTTAAAGTGACAGCCACAGAATTAAATGAAATATAATAGAAGCTGGGTAACTGGAAGTAATGACGTACCGATTTGATAAGTCTGTCCAGATCCTCAACCTCAAATGTGTGTGGGTTCATGTGGTTCAGATACTCAAACTGTTTGAGTAATGCCTGGTGATCTACTGCAATATCTGATAAACATGAGAGAGAACAGTGTTCAGAGAATGTTTTGAAGACCCATTTTATGTTTATGGTCTGGTCATTCATTAATACACCTACATAGGAGAAAAGACCACTTACTGAACTGTTATTATTTCTACAGTCATTCTTACCATTCCCTCCTTCAATATCTTGCTTGGCTTTGATCAGGGTTCTCAGACGGCTGACCTCTTGTCTTTTAAGTTCATCCAGCTTGGTTCTCACATGGTGGCTGACAAAGTCAAGCTCTTTAGCCAACTTCCCTTGCTGAAATCAGCAGGAATGAACGGATTAGCTCTGCGTGACCTTTGTATTGTACAACACGACACAAATAAACCCATGCCATTTCTTACCTTTATATCTTCCATGTCTGTGTTGTGAAGCTTTTCTCTAAAATGTTGATCTTTTTCAAGGAAATCGATAACTTCCCTGAGATAGCGATCATAATGTAGTCCAGTGTCCTACAAATATAAATAACATGAGTGTATATACATTAAATACAACAGTTTTTTCTTTCTTTGTAAATGCTTTCAGAATTGTGAGCTTATTTCCACACAGAAATACCCATGCATATTTATGCATCCACACACTAAAAGTCTACTTACTATAACTTGCAGCCAAAGCTTGTTTTGTAATTAGCTTTTGAAATATCTTACCACATTCTGGGGAGACTCTTTGACTGTTTCCTCTGGGAGCTTCACCTTAGTTTTATCTATGCTTATCGGCACTGCCTTGACCAAGGACATCAAACTCGCCAACACAAGGCAGCTGCTGAGGAGCCCCTTTAAATAGGACATCTGGAAAAATCAGCACACATATAGATGAAACATTAGACGGAGGTGACAGCTCGATCATATTAGATAGCGATACTGACTGGTTATGTCGCAAACCCTAGTGACCCGACTACCGTTTTTGGGAGTTCCATATAAATCTGAAGATTCAATTCGAAATATTTTCGACAGCACAATTCGAAAAAGCGTCTAGGTAGGCAACCCAGTAGGGCTCGAGACACAGCCAATGATTGGCAGATCAGCTCTCCAATAAACCCGTTACTAAGGATAAACAACATTAACAGGCAGTTAGCGGGTCACTGTATTAAACTGACGCTCAAAATATACATGGTTTTGTACGGCAAGCCATATGCATTTCAGAAATGTGTTTCGAAAGACTGGCTGATCTCGACACATACAGGCTAATTTCATTAGCTTTCATTTGACTGAAGTCTACGCTAGACGTTATGGCGAAACTCGCTGGACATTTTATTAGTGAAAAGTTGAATTATCGATGCTGTATTTGGGTTTAAGGCCATTCGCAATGAAATAATGGCACTTACGGTGTCAGATTGGTTTCTATCGAGCTATCTCGGTTGTTTTCTGCTTCCTTTCATTACCACTGGCTTCCTGACTGTCCGCTATCTCGGATTGATGATGATGACTTTACAGAGGCGAGCTCAGCTAACAGAGCAGAGAGCAGCAGGAGGAGGTAGAGAGCCCGTCCACGTAGATCATTTTACAGCGCTTGACTTTCATATTGGGGTTTAGTGATATTGTTTTCATGACACGGATAGAAGGCTTCCTGAAGGGGGCGCGTTGGGGCTCAGAAAGCGATTCCTCGCTCAAGCGCATTGAAATAATAATCTTTTCTTTTAAATCATTTGTTCACTAGAATCATAATAGTTAACAATTATTGCGTATAATGGTTAGTACATTTCATACTAATAGAATATTTTCCGAGTAATATCTATACAAATATTTTAAAATCATTATTTATTAATCGCAAACGCCTGTGATTGGTCCATCCTGACCAGCGCTGAAAAATGTATCGGGTAACAGGTGGTAACTATGCGTGTATGTTTGGAGAATAATAATAATAGATGTTTGGATCATACTTAAAACCCATATACAGACAACAAGAAGCTTTAAACAGATAATAAGCTTAAAAGTACACAATGAAGCGTTGTAAATAAGATAATTATTATTCATCAGGGTGGCTATACTCCGCCCATTTTGTAACTCTGTAGATGCTACGATGCTACTGTTCTATGCGATTGTTCTATTTCCATAGCACGCTTAAAGCAGGTGGGCTTTTCTTATAGCGCCACCGGCCGGTGGATATAAAAATAATAGTGTATTTTATTTTATTTTATTATTAAACGACAAAACACAGCACGTATAACAGGATGACAGACAGTAATAAACTAAATTATGAAAACATAAACCCATTACATCACATAATGGACAGAATTATAATAGCATTTCATGACAAAGAACTTGTCTTGATCAAACCCAAAATGTTGATTCGAAATTAGAGAGAGAAGAGACTAAGTATAAAATATCATTTTTGAATAAAAAAAGTCATTTAAATATATTTTATATACAATGTATTGAGAAATTGTCTGCATTTATCGATGACAGAAATAGACGTCCGTAAAACATTTGGAAAAAAATAATAGGAAAAAGCTATAATATACAAATATCACATTTAACATACTAAACTAAAGTCTGAAAGAAAAGGGAGTTAAAGAAAAAGAACAGCAAATGAAAAAGACTTAAAAGATCCTGAAATCAACAGACAGGACGTGATATTTGACATCACTTCCGCCTCCATACTTCACTTCCTCTCGGCCTCGGCTCGGTCTTTCTCTTTCTTCGCTCTCAAAACCGCCATCATGGGTCGTATGCACGCTCCTGGGTAAATGTTTATTTTATGCTAAAAACACATTCTATAGGCCACACTACCAACCCAAAATACGGTTAACTCCTTATAACACACGTTGAGTCTGGAATATGTGTTTCCATTGGAGCTAGAAAAGAGGTTTTGAGAAGTACATTTAGTCCCACGTTCTCTTCCCCTGTGTAGCGCGAGGGCAGCACATGTAGAATCAGGCGCTGCAAGACGGACACATGAAGGATCGTTTCACGCTGATTCAGTTCACATTGACAGTTTATCTGCGCTCTGATTGTTCTGGTATCATTTGGCTTATTTTAACATAACCTACGTTTGTGTGTCAGATGTGCTGGGCGGTTATTAGGGTTGATCAGACCACCACCTAAATGTATTTATGCAGTCGTCAGAACATTTAATAGTCCAACTCTAATTTCATGTTCCCTTTAGGTTTGGGATAACCTTTTGTTTACTTATCTATGCTTTATATATATGACCTGTTGTCCGTTAACACGTTTACGTTGGGGCTTACTGAAGGAAAAGGGAAATTGTTTAGAAGTTGTAATTTACAGTTTCCTTACAGTAAATGTTTAACTGTTAAATGCTTTATTTTTTTTTAGCAAGGGTTTGTCCCAGTCGGCGCTGCCCTATAGACGAAGTGTCCCCACAGTAAGTCCACTCATTCAGATTCGTGTGGAACAAATAATGAAAATCTAGATGGTCAAGGCTGTTAAAATAGTCCGTTGTTTTGCATTTTAGTGGCTCAAGCTGACATCCGATGATGTTAAAGAGCAGATCTTCAAACTGGCCAAGAAGGGTCTGACTCCCTCACAGATCGGTAAGTTCTTATTGATAGCAAATGAATCTTACCAAGTGCAGTCAGGTCCATTGTATAACAGTAATTTCACAAGATTGTTACAGCGCAGTTTTCTTACGTGATCATGCAAAGACAAGTTTAAAATCAATTAAGAGCATTAAAGGAAACAATCAACTAATAGGAATAAAATAAATTGAATTAGTAAAATGGTTATGGCAGTGTGCCACATTTGTAAGTTGCTTTCCACTAGAAGAGAATGCTTCTGTTCATTTTTTTTTTTCAATGCTTCTAGATCTTTTTTCTTTCGTTTCTATCTTGTCTTCATATTTGTGGATTAGATGTCTGTATTGTGTGTCTGCACAGTTTCATTACGGAACTAATACCACCTGCCATTTTCTCCTTAGGTGTGATCCTGAGGGATTCCCATGGTGTTGCTCAGGTGCGTTTTGTCACTGGCAACAAGATCCTTAGGATCCTGAAGGCCAAAGGTCTGGCCCCTGACCTGCCTGAGGATCTCTACCACCTCATCAAGAAGGCTGTCGCTGTGAGGAAGCACTTGGAAAGGAACAGAAAGGTAATAAAACGGTCATATTACGTCCTGCATCTTTTCAGTGTAGATGGTAACTTTTTTTTTTTATGGAAGAATCTGTCAAATGTGTTTCAGCTATTTTGTCTCATCATTGTCACTTGTGTTCTTGCAGGACAAGGATGCTAAGTTCCGCCTGATTCTGGTTGAGAGCAGAATCCATAGGCTTGCCCGCTACTACAAGACCAAGAGAGTACTTGCCCCCAACTGGAAGTAGTGAGTGTTTGACTTTGACAATACAATAAATTCTTTGGCTAATATGCAGTGCACGTTTCATTGTCCCATTCTTCCCTTGTAAGAACTGAGATATTTCTGATGTGCTAGATAAACCTTGGAGGTAAATTAGCAGTTTGGTTTTTAATGTGCCAGCACTGCCAGTCCCCTTCACACAAAAAAAAACGACTTGCTTTAAAAAATGAGTTTTTGCTGAATTTATCTGATTGATTTGTTTGTTTTCATCCACAGCGAATCCTCCACAGCTTCTGCACTGGTGGCATAAATTTGCAGTTTTTGGAAAAAATAAAATATCTGGTTCAATTAATGTGTTTGTTTATTCTATCAGAACGATTCTTTACCCCAGCTGGATATAGAACTGATGCAGTTGCATTATTTTTTGTTGTTTGTAGAATACAGCAGATATACGTGTGTATTGTCACGTAAACGTCTCATTCAGAATCCATCATAACTGAATGTTCACTTTACTCTTTTCAAAAATAGTTCCTTTATGGTTTATGCAGTTGGAAAAATTTTAATCTTAAGTTATATTTAAAATAATTTTACAGTCATTAAAAAGTTTTGAGGCCAGCATTTTGTAGTGTGTGTGCATTATCCTTTTGTGTTATTGAAAGTGTAAAGAACATTGAAAATATTTGAGTTAAAAGTATTTCTCAAAATGGAAAAAAAAATAGGCATGTGGATATATTTGGTATTGTTTCATGGACTTTAAATTCAGTAAATGACCAGTTATCTAAATACATGTCTAGCTGGCTCTAAGATTAAAAAGAAATGCCATTATAATGTGCCATTATTTGTTAGAAAAAAAAAAAATCAACACAACATCATGAGAAGCTATTGTGAGGAATGGATGCATGGCTCAGTAAGTTTCTAAAAGTTTACTAGCTGAATCACTAAGTTTGTGTCATTAGTATAAAATGAAATGCCAGTTATTCTAAGGAAATTAGATTAAGAAGATCATATAGAGGAAGACTAGAGAGGGGAGACTTGATTGTGAGTAAGTAACCGCGCTAAGGATCTTGTCCACTAGAGGTCAGTGCTCACTCACCTTTTAAAATGCGTTCTAACGGTAATAAAAAAAAAAAAAATCCAAAAGTGTTAAATGGCTAAATTTGTATAGTGCATCTGCATTAATCCCTGCCGTCGAAAATATTCTATTAAAAATAATCACCTGGTGTGCAGGGTATGTTCTTTTTAATAAGGAAAGCAAATGGGCATTAGTTAAATATGTCCCGGTTAAGGATGTTTTTAGTCGGCCTTTCATAACCGACACCTTTTATATCCTTTAAAAACTTGATTTGTATTTTTGTTCAATTAACACTCTGGCTTTTATGTAAAAAGCCTTTAAATACCCGCTTTAATCATTTTCTTAAAAGCTCTGGCGGTCTATTATGAACGGCAAAATAACTAGTTTTCAGTTTGATTCAAAGTCATTAGTTGACTAATAGAGGTCACATCACTGAGATTAGCTATTTTAAACTGTGAAATGAAATAACATACACTTTCCACAAACTGTAGCTCCTACAGAGTTTCCACCGTGGATGCATATGCATTTCAATAAATTAGAATGTAGTGGAAAACTCTAATTGTGAAACTCGCATATTAAATAAATTAAATGCACAGAGACTGAAGTAGTTTAAGTGGTTCTTTTAATTGTGATGATTTTGTCTCACATCTAAACAAATTAGTATATAGTGACATGCCAATCAGCTTATCAACTCAAAACAAAGGTTTCCTGGGCTTCCAAAATGGTCTCTCAGTTTGGTTCACTAGGGCTAGGCTACACAATCTGAGCCTGGGATCAAGGCATACAAACGTGTCAAGGAATTTGTCTACAGTTGTCATATCCCTCTTGTAAAGCCACTCCTGAACCACAGACACCATCAGAGCCATCTTACCTGGGCTAAGGAGAAGAAGAACTGGACTGTTGCCCAGTGGTCCAAAGTCCTGTATTGCAAGTTAGCAAGTTTTGTATTTCATTTAGAAAGGTCCTAGAGTCTGGAGGAAGGGTGGAGAAGCTTGTAGCCCAAGTTGCTTGAAGTCAAGTGTTAAGTTTCCACAGTCTGTGATGATTTGGGGTGCAAGGTCATCTGCTGATATTGGTCCATTGTGTTTTTTTGAAAATACATTTTGGAGCACTTCATGCTTCCTTCTGCTGACCAGTTTTTTGAAGATGCTGATTTTCATTTTCCAGCAGGATTTGCCACACAAAAGTTGGTAAAATGACAATGAGGTTGGTGTGTTTGACTGGCCAGCAAACTCACCAGACCTGATCCCCAGAGAGAATCGTTGGGGTATTGTCAAGAGGAAAATGAGAAACAAGAGACCAAAAAAGTAGATGAGCTGAAGGCCACTGTCACAGAAACCTGGGCTTCCATACCACCTCAGCAGTGCCACAAACTGATCAAATACATGCCACACAGAACTGAGGCAGTAATTAAAGCAAAAGGAGCCTCTACCAAGTATTGAGTATACATGTACAGTACATTAACATAATTTCCAAAAGGATAATTCAGTAAAAATGTTTAGTTTTTATTGGTCTTATTAAGTATTGTAATTTGTTGAGATGAATTGGTGGGTTTTTGTTAAATGTGAGCCAAAATCATCACAGTTAAAAGAACCAAAGACTTAAACTACTTAAGTCTGTGTGCATTGAAATTATGTAATATACGAGTTTCACAATTTGAGTTGAATTACTGAAATAAATGAACTTTCCCATGACATTGTAATTTGTTGAGATTCACCTGTTATATCATCTGACGCACTGACACTGTTTAGCACGCACTTGTATTTGCAGCTCTAATACGAGAGAGGAAGAAGACATTGAGAGTCACCTGTTGCAGATCACTTTATTCTGCATGCAGCGATTTAACTGCAGTTGCCTCTGTATGAACTTCTGAGAGAGAAAAGTAACACTGAGTCACCTTGCAGCGTTGTGAGCTGCTGGCCGTGGTGAGGAAACCATCAGCAGCACAGTACTGCAGAGCTGCAGGAGTGCACCCCATTACTAAAGGTCTGTGACTGCGAGGGACAGACAAGAGAAGACGGAAGACCTTTTAAGTGGTATTACAGAAAGCCCCTAATTCAAACAAGCTTATTAGCCGGACATGTGCTGTGCTCTATGTTGGAGGCATATGGCGTTTTATTCAGGCGAAGTAGGGCAACAACATGGAACGCAGTCACGTCCCACCACGGTGCTGTTGTGCCCAGGGTTACGGTTCTGTCAGTCACAGGATGCTACTCCCAAATCCACTCGACCACCTCTAAGAAGTGTCCGTCAAAGCCAAGGGACACGGCTGTGTAAAACTGCTGACACAATATCAAAGTGCACTCTGCAGATGTCATTTTTGTTTCATTTTACATTAAAATGTAAATGTTTTAGGAGTCTTAGAATGAATGCCAATATCTTCTTTAGAAATAATCTAGCCTATTTATGTATAACAATAGTGGGTGAAATGTTTGAAGCTTTATTATTAAGATCAGTAAAAAAATTGAAATGATTGTCAAAAAATAAACGGAAATATACCAGCAGCTGACTTTGTAGCATATTACTGCAGCCACAAGCATCTTTTGCCAGTGTTTCATCAATGTCTCTTCTGTTTGAGTTTAAGTCATCCTTAGGGGGAAATGTTGCATCAAACCAACAAAAGGCTTGCCGACAAAAGTTCCCCCAACTCCAAAGGGATTTTGTGTTAAAATATTTATACAGCTCTCATGTGTTTGATGTAGATACACAACTGGAGTCAAATAGCTGTTCTTGGCGAGAACAGAGTGTAAATCGGGGATACAAGGGATAATTCCTGTTTTGTTCAAGGGAAATGGTTCACAAAATTCCCTTTAATCCATGCTTTCATCCCAGCCAATTCATATGATATGGTAACCATGATTTTACCAAAATCGGATATGTTCCTGGATCAACATTCCTGTTGGTCCTGCAACAACATTCATTTTGAATATTTTGTAAGATTAAAAATACAGTAAAAACTGTAATATTGTGAAATATTATTACAATTTAAAACAATTGTTTGCTATTTTAACCTTTTTAAAAACATCATTTATTTCTGTGATGACAGGCTTCAGTGTCACATGATCTTCCATAACTCATTCTAATATGCTGATTTGATCATCAGCTTTGAAAACATATCTGCTGCTTCATATATTTTGTAACAACAAATTTTTAAACAAATGCTCTAGGACCAGGAAAATGTCTTTTCATGACAAAATCATGTTCATGCATATGAGATTTCTTTGAAAAATCTAAATCCACACATCTGAACATGAAGTGATGTGTATAAGCTATTTTAAAATTCAACACACGCGCACACACTAATCTTATGATGAAAATTAATTTATTAATAGTGAGAATATACTAGATGTACATTATTTTACTGTTGCCTCTTTGCCACTAATACAGTCCTTGTCTTGTGGTCCATTGACATATGTGGTGTGACTTTGAGCAGTGTCTCTTATACCAGGATGAAATTTATGGATGGCATGAGGAGACAGGGCAAGTCCAGTTTGGCGCAGTGTAAGCATTATTGTTAATGTCATGGTTGAGATGGCTCATTCTCAGTGCAGCCAAAGGCAGTCATAAGTGATGGAGCTGATAGATTGAAACCCTCTGCTGTGTCATTTATATTCACCCTGGTACACACACAAACAAGAACAAACATCATGACCTTCCATATTAACTGCTGCCTGCACGGAATGACCTCAGAGATGCACTCAGAGATTTTTCTGCACTGTTGTATAAAAGCAAGATCACTTTTAAATTATGTTTACAGTGATGTACACTCACATGAGTGATTCTTTGTCTTAAAAAGCTGCTTTGTTTTACACTGAACCGATTGCCTATTAACTTCGGTAATTAACTTGCATGAACAGCTGAACACTTGAACAATTTTTTTTCTGTAAACCTCAATTTTTGGACATGTTGGCAGGGGGAATTATACATAATTTAAAAATGGCTTACTGAGAATATTGCATTTCTACAATGACATTAGTAATAAAACACATTTACTTTTGTATGGCTTTTTTTTTTTTTTTATCTTATTTCCAGAATCCAGTCATGAATTTCCCAGTTCTCATTTAACCACTAATAGCAGTTGTGAAATATCCCCACCTGCTGTTTGAACTGCACCCTACATAATGTCATTGTTAATCACATTAGTTTGTTTCCCATTTCTTTTGTTCCCCAAAAAGTATATTTTCCCCCTGTTATAGTTATAGTAGGTATAGCTGAAATATAAATACAAATGTTTCAAACGATATAATTACTGAATTGTTGAAGACATTTTATTTGCAGAAAGATGCAACTGACCTTGTTTATACACATATTTTCACATACTTGTACAGAAAAGGAGGTATTTTACAGTATAAGGTCAACCGTCATCTGTCAGCCAGACTACAGACTGTAGGTGGCTATAAATAGCATGGGCTAATGGAAGGATAATCAGCTGTTGTTGCAGTTGGATTGTTTCTATTGTAGTGACCCTGCCCTGCCTCAGTGAGAGGTTTGACCGGGTGTGTTCCTGTGGTTATGATCAAGAATGTATGGGAGAGTCTTTAGGTATGAGTTTTGAGTCAGAGATTTCTCATTCAATACAGACGTATTGGCACGTTTGCTTTCATGGGGAAGTGTATTCTTGTCCACATATTAGCTCAAGCTCATGTGTCCATTCCAGCAAATGTTTTGGATAGCGGAGTTAGTTAATATTAAATAATACAAATCATAGCCTATGTTATGGTTATCAGTAATAATAAATGATTTAATTTATTTATTACGTTTATTTATTAAGTAGGCTATTTAAATGTAAAAATGTGTAGGCCTAGCTAATTAATAAAACCTTTTTTGAATTACCATAAACATTTGAGTTACTAGATTTATTTAAATATCAATATCTTCTTGAGTACGCTTAAATATAAAATGAAACACAGTGTAGACACTTTTTTAAAGTGGCTCTTGCATATGATCAACTACCACTGAGCATTTATTAAATATTATTAACATATCTGGGTAGCTAAATAATAATATTCCTGTCTAGGTATATTTAAAGCAAATGACCTAATATTTTATTTTTTCTTCTTCCTCTTATTCAGTTACATCACACAAAGGACCTATGCAAACAGGGAAACGTTGCACATATCAAAGCATGCAAAACAGAACAACTAATATGTTTTCTTATTAGACCAGCAGCCCTGCCCACGCACACGCAGTGACGCAAATCACGAAAAGTGGCGCGAACAGAGTGACGCTAAAGTGTAAACAAAGCAACTTTACGCTGTTTTTGTCAGCAGGGAGCCAACAAGGCTTTCTCAGCATGTCTAGGACTCAAGAAAAAATGTTTATTCCGCAAGATATGTTTTCTCTGTCGGGTATTTTTGGCTGGGAAACACGTAGGAGAAACTTTAGGTTCATAGACAGGTTTAACCTGACCAAAATAATCACTCACTTAGTACTATTGTTATTTAAATCATTAGCCACTGTTCGCCTACGTGTTACTTGCCAAAAAGCTCAAATATGTGCAGACTGTTGTCATGACCGCAACACAACAAAATGTCCAATGCAGTCTGGCTTTAATACAACTCTTACAAGGTATAAACAAGTAGCTTATCCAACTGTTTTACAATGCGCGTGTGACTTGCGGGAATGTTAATCTGACCATGCTTTCAAAGTGTAACTCGATCTGCATGAAGTTACACTCTTACAGAATTGGCTTTGCTTTAATAAAAGGTTGAATTTCGTCGGCGACATCTGTGCACTCCCAGCATCAACATCCCGCCTGATTAATGATGCCCCCTTTCTTTTCTGTCGGCTTATAACTAGGACAAAGACTTTCTCCAAGTCTGGCCTGCCCCTTTAACAGCAGTTCAGCCCTAGTGGTGATTATCGGACTGTCCGGTTCCCTGGAAACTCTGCGGCGCAGCTCTCACTTTAAACCGGGATCATGGCGGCTCCGCTCGGGCGGGACACACTACCTGAGCACTGGTCCTACGGAGTGTGTGGGGATGGCAGGGTCTTTTTCATCAAGTAGGCAGCCAATGAAGGGTGTAATCACAGTCGTTGCATTTTTATCGTGGTTCTGGTGAATCTGCACCTTTTCCGATGGGTCTCGTAACAGGTGTTTCTGTTTTCCAGCGACAAAACTCGCGGCACTACTTGGCTTCATCCCCGCACTGGTGAACCTGTCAACTCAGGACACATGATACGATCAGGTAGGGTAGTAAACTATTCTTTCTAGTCTAAACTTTGCACCCCGTAGTCGGATACTGCGGTCAGTGTGTTTAAAGTGAACAGTGGAAACACGTCCTCTGCATAATTGATGGTTGGCTACTTTCTGTTTCATTGAAAACTTAATCGAGTAACGTTATTGTACAAATATTTCTCTCCCCTTAGATTTACCGCGGGGGTGGGAAGAGGGCTTCACCGAGGAAGGCGCCAGCTACTTTATAAAGTAAGCGATAGTAAATTTCTGGTTTTGTCCTTGTGAGACCGCGAGGATGCGAGTGCAACTGCAAAGCCCTCCCCACGAGCGCTCACTCACTCCCGCCTCTCGCAGGGATCAGTGTCCGCTGTCTGCTCGTACCTTCTCGAGTCAAGAAAAGACAGTTAACTGAATCCAGTCAGAGGTTTGACTTAATGTTTATTGCTGATTTTCTCTTCAGTGTGTAGATTATGTGAGGCAATGACATCGGGCAAATGATTTCCAGCTATTAGTCTGTTTGTCCATTTGTTTGTCCAGTTAAACGTCTGGTAGTTTATCTATCCAGTGGTCCATCTGATTGTCATTTATTTATTCATCCATCAGTGTGGAAATCATTTTATATTCACTTCCATCCATATTTATGTCTATGTATCCATCCATCCATCCATCCATCTAGATCTTCTCACATTTCTGGATTTCTCAGAAGAGGAAGCTGTCATTGATTAGTACATTTCTGTAACAAATATGATATTTGCATTCTGATTTGCTCAACATACACACACACACACACACACACACACACACAAACACAATCGTTAGCACTTCCACAACTTGAAATAAAATATAGAGCGATTTATTATGGCACTCAGAAGAGACAAAGGTTTCAAAATTATTATCCTTCCCTGAGACGTTAATGTTTACCCAGCAGTTAAATATATATATTTTTATTTAATGCCAAGGTAAAATAATACAAAGCATATTTAGAAATGTATATTATTCTTTAAAAAAATGCAAAAAATGCTTGTTTGTCTATGTCTCTGTCTATCTCTCTGTTTGCACATCCAGTAATCCGTGAATCCATCTATTCGTCAACATCCATCTCCACCATGTCCAGCAGATGAGGAGACTCATGGGCAGATAGTGAGCAGCAGAAGTGAGATGAAGTAGACTGTGGCAGGCAGAGAAGAGTATTGCTTAGGGAGCTGCCTAAAAAAAAAAAAAGCTGCTATAGGACACTAATCATTTTCAATGACGGTGGCAGGCAGAACTTAGAGAGAATGCAATCCCATAAAATTGGTGGTAATAAGAGTGAGAGTATTGGAGATCTGCGGGGGCCGTGGTCAGTGCTGCTGTATAGCATGATGCCTGTATCTCCTGAATTTGACAGAATGTGTGGCTTGGCACAGCTTGTCAGTGTTTTTTTTTTTTACATTGATCTTGACATTCTTTCTTTCAGGTGTGATCAGTTTTAAGAAAAAAAGTTGTTCTAGAGATGCTTCGGTAGTATGAATAGCACAGAAATGAAAGCAAAATATGTAATATCCTCCCTGCAATTAAATGTTGTAAACGTTGCAGCTGTTCCCTATGTAATGTTTCCCAAGATAGTTTCGTGTAATTGTAATAAATACTTTTGTATTAATGAACCAGCTCATGCTCTGAAAGATGATTTCCCTTGGAACCAGTAGATTCTATTTTCAGTCTTTCCTCTGAAATGGATTGTATTCAAGATGGAATATGGGAAATATTTTAGTATTACATTTTTTAAACATTTAATTACTTTAACATCTTAACATCTAATTTAACATACTTTAACTTTATTAGAATTTTAGATTGACACAATACCACATTTGCTTATTGCTTGCATTAGCCCTGAAGTTTTGTATTATAGCTTTACCTGTCTAGTTGACTTTAGATTGCAGTTGATAATGGCAAGGAGATCTGGTTCTTTGATCTAAGGTATATTATGACAAAAAGAGCTTAAATGTGACAGTTAGCAGAATCTGTTACCATTGTCTTTGCAGCAATGCTAGTTAATTATAGAGCCCTCACTACTGTTTATAGTCACCCATGCAGCCCATTACCTCTCTCTGTGCCCACTAATGGAGGAAATGAAGGGCATTGCCCAGCAAGATAGAATGGATTTTCCCATTAAAATTCTTCTCATGTATGGCAAAGTGCTGGACCTTAACCTTCCCCATTTAGCGGATGTTGTACCCTGTCTGAACGTGTGTACGTGCGTGTGCCCATATGCCGTGGAATGACAGAGATGTATGGTGCGATCACACAGCCAATTCATGGTGGCTTTGCAGCTTTGCTTTCCAAAGTCACTTTACCCATTTTGGCTCCGCTAATGTGGAAACCACAACCAGATTACCATCATCATAGCCAATGCATCTTGCCATTTACTGTGCTTCATTGTAGGACTTGCTCCATCTGACATATACTGTAAGAATGTTTTTTTGCCTGACTGATAATTAGTTTGTTTACAGTACTTCTGTAAATCATTTGCATGCTCTCTTGTTTAATCAAATTGAGAAATCAACGCGACAGCTGCCAGTAAACAGCCAATGTAATTGCACTTTATGCTGCACAATGCAATATTAACAAACTAATTGGGGCAGCAGGAGCAAATAAGAGGCAATGTGAAGCTACTAGATAAGATTGTAGAATCCCCTAACGGATTTGTGTTTAAATGGTAAAAGGGCCTTTTTTTTGCCACTGCACAATTAGTTGTTGCAGGATTGCAGTAAAACAAATATTTACTTGTGGCTTATTTTCAGTATTAGCTTTGGAGAGCTCTTGAATTCATTCACCAGAGTAAATATAAAGTGCACAATCCTGTAGTGATGGAACAGGGCTGATGAAGATTGTGCTGTTGGATGGTGCTTTTGGTAACCCAGTTTTATTATTAAAATTGCTTTGTGATTTATTGTTCCTCTGTATTACTCATTAAGTTGTTTTATCCAACTTAAGTCTCATTTCACACAGATGCCAAAATATCAGGGAGCCACATCATCTGACAGATCTTCCATTGAGAATATCACGGCAATCACCCAGTTATCTCAAAACGCCACCAATGTAGTCCGTGCAATCCAGAATGCATTTAGTGTCTTGCTCTGTGCTTTGCATCTAAAAAGCACCACTTTCCCATAAAGCTGTTTATTTGTTAGTTCAATGCTCCACTGGTGTCTGGCCAGAAAACTGCATCTCGTCAAAGCTGCTATAGTGAGAGGGGGTGTTTTAAAGGTCAAAGAAAATGATTTTAGAAATGTGTTATTGCTGACAGTTTTATTGTGGGCCATGTGAAGGGACTCATTGTGCTGCGTCTGGGCACAGTCAAATACTGAACAGTGCAGCTCAGAGGCCTTAGAGAGCTGAAATGTCAAGACTGTAAAGTAATGCACTTATTTGTGGGCTAAATGACATTACGGTTCCTGTTTTGATCCTGCTGGACATGTCTTTGTGTCATTTTGTGTTAACACCCTAGAAAAGGGGGCTTATTGTAATTTTAGTTAAAGAATGCTAAAAAAGGGGAAAGGCTGCAGTTGCCTATTTCTGCCTTTTTAGGTATGGTGAGTGCCTTTCCAGCCCTTTAATCTGTCCATTTTGTGGTTTAAATTGCATTGCTTACTGTCTGTGGTTATTTGACTCACTTATGCCAAAGAATTTAGCATGCACCATTTGTGTCAAAACTGGCAGTCGTAAGTTACTGCAGTCTGTGCACTCCTTCACTCAAACTTTGAGAATTATTTATTTTTCTTTTATCCTCTTGTAATTTTATAAATCAACTTTTAATGGCTATAGACAGCATAGTGTAGAGTACTGAATGCTGTTAAATGTGGAGCAGTAGGGAATATGGAGAGAGCGATGCTTCGACTGTCCTTGAGACAAAGCACGCTTGGGTTGCATTAGGCACTCGCAGACCATAATTTCTGCTGATGTGATTATTATTTTTGTTCTTCATGAGGGACTGCTCTGTATCCGGCATACTGGATTATTATCCAAATTATATTTGATATACTGCAGGCTTGAATTATGCCAAACATTTAATAAGTCCCATAAAATGTATAGCTAATGGATTTACTCATGTGTCTGTACACATCCATCATTCATCTAATTAAGTGATATGAATGGAAGGAAAGCATCTCAGATGTTCCCACTCATTTTGAGAGATTGCTGCCAATACAGAGACACATGTTTTCCATCAGTGTATGCAGGAGAGACGACTGAAGGTGGATCCTGAGTCGACTTTTTAAATAAATAATAAAAACAAAATGTTTCTGTTAGGTTTCATATTATGCAATTGATATGAAGATACTGTAGTACTTTTTAAGAGGTGTTTGTGGTCTTGTACATATATTGTATGTACAATACAAAAATAATTAATCTATAATTGCATAATAGATTGATTTCTGAGGAACCACACTGGAGTAATGACTGCTGAAAATTCAGCTTTGATATCACAGGAATAAATCACTTTAAAATATAATAAAATAGAAAACAGGTATTTAATTTGTTATAATAATTCACAACATTACAGTTTTACTGTATTTGTAATGCAGCCTTGGTTAGTATTAGTGACGTTTTTTAAAAACATTTAATTCTTTTCATATAGTTCACAATACACAATACACCTGTTTTGTGGAATGACCTATGTGACTGTATTAGAGGGTTGTGACTCATGACAAATGATCTCTGAAAGGTCCACAAAGGTCAGCTGAGCGTGAGGGATGCTTTATTGAACTCTGTGTACATCAGAAGGGTTTGGCTGAGTCATAAAGAGTCAAGGTGATTCATCTCTATAGCCTGCATTGGAGCCTCCGATAGAGAATGGCAGGAGGTCTCAGCAGGCCTCTGCTCCAGCCTGGACGATCAGCTGTGTGAGGAATGGTGCATGTGCAGAAATGTCTTTTCCACTCTACATCTGTCTCACTTCAGCAGCTTTTCAGAAGGGTTTGAGGGTCAGTGTTGTTTATCAGAGTGACTGTCTGTCCTTCATCTTACCAAGGGCTTATATTGGCAGGTTCACAACTAAGAGAGTCTTTACTAGGACAGTCAGGGGACAGAGGTCTTAATTAGTGCATACTGTGATATCCTATAGTTAAAGCGTTGTGTAGTCCTTGGCTTATGAATGAAAATTGGCAGTATTTCAACATTCTCTTTATTGTCTCATGTCCTCCTGAATGATTCTGAAATTGTGTTAGCAGTTTAGATCACCTGTAAATTGAAGTTCTGACTTTATTTGCTCATGTTTGATGCAGGGTTGTCAAGTCCATGTGTACTAAATGTGAAAACACCCCTGAACTGCTGCCGTGGGTCGATTTCCCCCCATGGGTTAAATGTTTGAAATATTGCCTAAATTACTTTTGACTTAAATGGCCACTGGTAGGAAGCATTTGAGCTGTGTTTATGATCAATGGGATCTGCAAATGTCCATGAGCTGGGATCTAACTTAATTAATGTGTGGGGCTGAGGAGGACTTGAGTGAAATTCAGTTGTCAGATTGAGAGAATAAATGATCAAAAGCTTCATTGATAAGTAGTGCTGGGTTGCTTACTTGGGCTATGTAATTGTGAGGTGGCAGAATTTTTTTGGCTGGGCAGTGGTATATCAAACTCTGGCAGAGCCATGAGAAACGGTGTTTACTGTAACAGAAGCGAAATAGAATATTATGATCTTATGATATTATGATGAATATTATATAAGTTTGCTTGCTTGAGTTTGATAGGTTCTTGTGCCAGTTCTTCAGTCGGTTACTTTATTATTTTCTCTCAGAACGAGTTTCTCAGGTTACCTTGAATAGAAATTGTTCTAGCTAAAGTTTGATTTTCACATCAATGTTTCTTTGGAGAGGTGTATTTTCATTACTAACTATTGAACAGACAGTTTCATTAACATCAAATTAAAAATGAATATCTCTGGTGATAAGGTCCATGTTGACTCTGTTTGAGGACCCCCCCCACTCCAGACCCCCTTCTTTCACTTCACTGCTCATCCAACAGCCTGAGCTCAGGCCAAGTCTACATGTCGCTGCCGTGACAACAGCCGCTGCTTGTGCAGCAGGTTTTTGGAAATAAGAGGAGGCAAAACAATGGCGGGACTGTTGAGTGTGAGCGCCATAGTAAAATCAAACTCATTTACAGTACATAAGCCCTGTTGCAGGAGAAATAGCCTCCTCTTGAGAATATACACTATCATTAAAACGTTTGTGGTCAGTAGTTTTATTTTTATTTATTTTTTATATATTTGTGTACTCTTTTGATTATTAAGATTTTTATATGATTTACTTTACGCACCAGTGGATAGGAAAAGTTTGTTTTCCTTGTGCAATGTGGATTTCCCAGTTTTTCCGACCCAAAAAGCCAATGGATACTCAGAAAAGTAATTCTGTACTGATCTTGTGCAATTCTAGATCTCCCCAAAGGCACTTAGACACAATGGAGTCCTATTGGGACAATATCCTTTTTGTCATTTGGGTTTACATCCCACTGGAGCTGCAGTGGAAGTGTTGTATTTCCATGAGACTGTAGCCCTAAACTGACCGCATACAGAGAATTAGATTCCCAAACACCAGCTCTCCGACACTCCCACAGTTGGAACTCTTGGGAAAAAATGTAGAATTTCGGTTTTTGGTATTTTACCTCAATTGCCCTTTCTCTTCAGATCTGCTCACGGTGCGTTGAGCCCACCCCCCATTATTGGTTCAGTCTCCTGCAGTTCTTAGGACGCCGTCAGTTAATTAACAATGATGTGTTTCGGTAGAGTGGAGGCAAAACACTTTAAATGTTGATTAAAGAGGATGGATTTCCCTATAGGCACCATCTCCCAGCAATGTCAGTGGAGCAGCATTTGTGCCAAACCAGCAATCCCCCTCCACGTGTCATTGTTCTTGTGGATATGTGTTTTTAAGCAGTCCCATACCTTTATTTCAGAGGCAAATGACCTTTTGACTTTTTATTTTCTGATGGTGTAGAGTCATGCTACATTACCTGCTGTCACATGGCTTTGAAGTAAAGTGGAGATACACTCACTCTGCAGAACGGGCTACAGCTAAGTGTTTTTGAGGTGAACTGTCATATTTTGGATATTAATAGCATTCTTTACTCTTGATATTGTGTTTAATTTAATCTAGAGACCTATTGGTATGACCCAAAACATCCTGAGTTTCTTCACAGTTCAGAGTTAATAAATTAAGCTTGAGATTAGACTTGATGCTATTGAGAATTGATAGTATGGGGTGTATTTAGGAAAAGAAATCACAAAATAGTTCCAGTGCAAATACTAGTTTTTCAGTATTATTACTATTCTGCCTTGAACGAAAAATGAACATTTGGTCATTAATTACTCACTTTACTCACACAATTACTCACACAAATGTGTAAGATCTTTGTTCATCTTCTGAACACAAATTAAGATATTTTCGATGAAATCCAAGAGCTCCCATATGTTTTAAAAAAGGAACATTTGTAGAAACTTTGATTGTTTCAGGCAAATTTTTGTTTTGTGCAAGCCTTTAGTCTTTAAAAATATATTTTTAACTATCATTATCTTCTTTTACTTAACTGGAAGATGTTGCCCCTTTAACAAATAATGTCCTCCAGAGTGTTTAGATAAAGCATAAACAGTCATATAAACACTTCATCAGTTTATTACCAGGTAGATACAACCTCACTTTTAAAGTTACTTGGTTTATTTTCTGTCTGTGTGTGATTTTTGTTATAGCTATGCATTGTTGGACTTTTTTAGGCCATGTCAGGAATACTATGAATGTCCGTGACCTTTACATGACATCTGCTCCACTGACCTGTGTTTGTTTTCTTTGTGGAATCCCTACATGTGATTGGCTCACTTTTGTAGTCCACCTCAGTGCCGAGTAGCGGTTGTGCTTCGTTACAGTATGTCAGACAAAATATTGCAGCGAAAGCAAAGTATTACAAATATTATAGGTGCAGTAGCTGTTTTTGGCTTATCTCAGTCAGCTGTTTCATACTATAATGTTTACATAGGATGGATGGATGCTTACTCAGTAGCAGATGTTCACTTCAGTTAGATTGATTTGAAATCCGAAGTGTCTCGACTTGTTCACTAGTTCTGTTTGATCCCTCAGATGTTTTTCAGCATACGCATGAGGCATTATGAGACAGCATGTTTGTGCCAGTGTTACCTCACTCTCTTTCTCTCTCCCCCTTACCCTCTTTCTCTGAAGAGAATAGGGGATAAAGTGATTATGCTGCGTTTTTCAGTGAGGCAGGAGCCTTTCGCTGTGACGGGACTGCTTAATGTTTTTTCTGTTGCGGTGGGGGCTGTGCGCAGTGGAGCCGCAGTGGACCGGACTGTTCATGAGAAAAAAGAGAAGTGCTCCTTTTGAACTACCTGCAGCATGAATCATTTATCTTGTGGATATCGCGTTATTTGTATCTCACCAGCAACAGCGGGGGTCTGCTTATGAATCCAGCCATGACTGATTGTCTTGAGAAGTGCAGGGTTGGGCCAGATGTAAGAATTGGCTTCCTTTCCATTCATGAGCAGGAATTACAATTGAATTGGCCATGTTTCACAGGAGGTTGAATTGGAATTTGAATCAGAATGACAGGAAGATAAATGGATAAATGAAGTCTCACAAATTTCACTAGTTTTATAAGTTTTGCAGCATAAAATATTTATTTTCGATTATTTATTTAATTATATACATTGTTGATTTTGTCTGACTATGCCTATTCATTTCCTGATATATAAATGCTTTCTTCCCAGTGTGCATCACGGTATGTTCTCAGTATTTTTACAAATAAACATTGACATGAAAATTGGAATAGAGAACTTCATCCAGTATTTATCTGATCAAAACTACAGTAAATACAGCAATATTATGAAATATTATTACAATTTAAAACCACTATTTTCAATATGACAATTTAGTGTTATAAAAAAAAAATTATTATGATTAATGTTGAAAACAGTTGTGCTGCTTAATACTTTTGTGAAAACCATGATACAGAGAATTCAGATAAACTACATTTATATGATATAGACTCTTTTTTGGAACATTATAAATGTTTTTACAATCACTTTTGATCAATTTAATGTGTTCTATTAAAGTATTAAAAATATTTAAACTAATTGATTAATTAAGCTTACTGACCCTAGATCTGAATGGTATTGTATTTATAAAATGATTTTACTCAACATATAAACATATATTTGATGGCATCACATTGTTAACAATTTTTCAGCAGCCTTTGCTACCTAAATTCAATTCATATTCTGAAATCAAAATGAATCACACACATCCTTGGAGTAGCCAGTCCAGTTTAAATGACTTGCCAGAGGGCAGCTCTCAGCCACATTCTGATCTAATCTGGAGCGTAGGAGACCAGTCGTGCTGATTTTCTGCTTACAACTGTTGTATTGTAGCCTCAAGCAATCCATATTGTCCAGACACCGTATGTCACTTCCTTTGAGAAAGAAGAAGGCACCAGATACAAAGTGCCATGGTACCGTCACATCTTCCAAGACAGATGAAAGCCATGACAGGCTAAAAACACATTGTTTGTGTTAGTTGAAACAAATGGGACTGGCTGTAATAACAGAGCATTGACGAAGGGAAAGGACAGAGGAAAGACAATGAAGGGATTGAGAGAGGGGACAGTGGCTGCTTATGTTTTGCAGTATGTCACCGGGACCATTCAGTCAGATGCAGTTTGACTTGTCGTATTTAACCCTCCAGCCCACACTGAATTCATAAATGTTTCTGAGATGTAACCATGCAAGTCGTACTACATGAGAAAGTTTGTAGCTTGGAGAAACAGCAGACACAGGGGCCGTAGAGATGCTAGAGTCAACACCAACATGGGTACCTCGTGCAGCTGCCTGCCACTGGGCCATGTAAACAAGAAGGATGTTGATCGTAAGGAGACAGAGACTCAACTGGAAACTATCAGAGAGGAAGAGGATGAAACTACATCAGAAGAGGAAAGGTATGAGGATATTATACACAGTAGGTTAATAGTTTCAATACTCAAGGGCAAACTAAACAGCTGTGGTAGAAAGATCAGAATTAATCTGTTCTGTTGATGGCGAACTCTCAGGATCTATGAATGATTATTTCTGATTTTGCCTTATTTCCTATTTTTTTATTTATATTCTGTTATAGTGTTTATTTCAATTGTAGTTAAAGTTTTTCTATTTTTTTTTTCATTCGTCTTATTTCAGTTTTAGTATTTATTTTTTAGTTTATATATTATATTTTATATATATTGTTTTTTCTGCTTGATTTTCAACTTTTTTTAATTAATGGAAACATTTTTTTTAATATATATATATATATATATATATATATATATATATATATATATATATATTTTTTTTTTTTTTTTTTATATAGTTTTAGTATTAGTTAGCAATAAAAAAAATCACAGATGTTGACCCAAAAAGCCTAGTGCTGGAAAGTTGTTAGATTTTTCTCTAACTGAACACAGATGTCAGGCCTCCTGCAGTATTTTGTCAAGAGAGAGTCAGCAAATGGACCTGACTGCAGAACTTTTTCTTTCGAAGTTTTCTTTCGCCTTAACTTTACACATAACAGAAGTTGCTGAGATGACTTGAGCGTGTAAACAATGTATTTTCCCCTCTGCTCCAGCCATTTCAATCTGCTGGGTTTAGAATGAGGAATTCTGTTTTTCAGACCATGAAGCTGGCCTCCTTTTTTTTTTAAAGGAAAAGGAAATTCCACTGGCTAATACTTGGGGTTTTGTTATCGAACTATGATCTTTACAGTCTTAAGGGTGCGTGTTTGAAGAAAAGCCTCAAATATTTAGTTTAATCCAAATGGCTGGGTTGTACGTGGTGTTTTTATACAAAAGGTGCAGATTGTTTTTGTATCGAATGTTTTTCTCTTTAAGTTTGAACAACATTTCCAAATAAGGTTTTTAAGATTTTGATACCATAAATAGTCTGTATTTTACCTATAAATAGGAGTCCCCTGATGAATAAAAAAATCAATATGTCCTCTCAAAAATGGTGTGGAGGACCATTGGATGACCTTCTTAGGAAGGTCATCTATTTAGAAAAACATTAATTTCTTTTTGCTACTTGGGATTTATCCAAGTAACATTTGAGAGAGCAGTGTTCCTGCAAGTGTGTTGTTGTTGGGGCAGTACTTTAGTCTTTTTGTAGTGCTGTGTCCTGTGTTGGAGTGACATGATTTACAGAGTTCTCGCTGGCAGTATGTTGTAGGAACAACAGCCTTTTCCTCAAAGCATCTGATAATTGGTTCTAGGAAGCTGAGAGGAGCAACATGAACCAATCAGTATTAGCAGTACAGTTATGCTGAGTAAACGATACTTCTCTAAACAAGAAAATAGACATCTCAGAAGGCCGAGGAAGCATACAAGTTTTCTCAAATCGTGAAAGTCCCGAAGTCGGGAAGTCATGGCCTAGTGGTTAGAGAATTTGATTCCTAACCCTAGGGTTGTGGGTGTGAATCTCGGGCTGGCAATACCATGACTTAGGTGTCCTTGAGCAAAGCATAAATGGCTGCCCACTGCTCCGGGTGTGTGTTCACTGGTGTGTGTGTGTGCACTTTGGATGGGTTAAATGTTCTGAGTATGGGTCACCATACTTGGCTGAATGTAAACGTCACTTCACTTCACTATCAGCCAGTATAAGCATGCATGTCTAGTTTTGTATGGCAGAGCTTCTTCCCATGATCACAAGGCTCCACAGCGAGCAGTGAACTTGGCCAAATCTTCAAAAACAGACAACCGCACTAAAGACTGCATTTTGAGTTGAAGCGATCAGCCTGCTGTTAAATTGCATGCTATGCTATTTATTAAAACCCCAGTCCTGTTGTTTGTCACATTATAATGAACAGAACTAGATTTGTACATTTTTCTGAATGAAATCGGAGTCATAATTGCATAGGGCACTGTGAGTACTGCATATAATGCATTTTTCAAGGCTATATTAATAATAATAATATTTTTTATAAATTTTCGGTGAGCTCATGCTCCTTTGTAATACTGGCTCAACACTGCTCTAGTTCTAGTCCATAACTCTCGTCTACTTTTATTTTGGTCTATTTTATTGTCCACCAGGTGACAATGTTAAGTCTGATTGCTTAAAGTAATACCACGCCTCATTAAGCAACAGTATTTGAATTATTATTCATGTCTCTAGCACAGATTGTGTGGGAAGAATTACAAAGTGTGAACAGTAGTGATGATAACCAAGTAAATATTTTTTTTTCAGTTGCTCAAAAAACATTGAGTGTTGAAATGTTGCTACTATATAAAGCTAATATATAAAAAACAAACATTATATTGGTACTTATTTTCACTATGCGCTTTTCTGTGCTTATTGTGGAGAACATTTAAAGAGTAGGATACTGTCTTTGTTTTGTATACTAAATCTATCCATACATTATCAAGTTTGATTGCTCTTCATACTAGAACAAGTTGTAATGGTGACATTGATTATGACAATTTATATTCCTAATCATAGCCATGCAGTGTATGTCTGTAGCTCTCTCAGGTCCATCAGCTTTAACCCACACTTACATTCTGAACTCCGTCTGCCTGGACTGATCACAGGACATAGCATTAGCTACGGCAGTTACCCACCTTGCCCACATTAAAGCCTGGAAGAAATATCTACGGTGAGAGAATGAAGTTATTTCTGTCCAAGTCAATGATCATCTGCCGGACCAGAGCAGCGTGAGAGCTGTGGTGTGGAATGTAGTAACATTCTGCTGTGCTCAAGACAACCACCAGGGAATGCTGTTGAATCTTTGACTTTCATAGGTCACACGTGGACAGCCCCAGAGAGGGGGGATTAGTTCCCTTTCAATGGACCCACTCTTATTTAGGATTTAAATGGACAGCTTGAGGAGGCTTTTCCCTTTTGCTCATTTATAATTTATATCCAATTTACTGAATTCAAAATGGAGTTAACCTGTGTCTTCCCCTTTCTCTAAAAATTAATCTCGGATAATCTTTAATTTTTCTATTTCTCTTTTAATGTTTACATGACTGATAGTAGACCATCTACTGTTTTTTAATCTCTGACCTAGTGCAGTGATGCATTTTAATTTTAATTTTTTAAAGTCCATCTGCTTTTTAATAATTGATCGGAGTTCCTTTTTCTTATTTTTTATTTTTTTTTTGGTTTTGATTAATTCCCTTTTCGAAATTATATCAAGGTGTCAAGGCTAAATGAGTTAGTGTGACCCCTGCAGGTAAATGCTTGGAACTACAACGTTTGGAACAAAAAGCGTCTTTCTCCTTTGACATTCAGAAGTATCTATGTAAATTAAATTACAATTAAATTAAATTTTTAGCTGTAATGACAATAAATATTTCTTGCACACCAAATCAGCATATTAGAATGATTTCTAAAATGAGATTATATTATATTATATATCAATGTTATTGTGGGGGGATGCTATTGTCAGGATTGTTTTATTATTATTATTATTATTGATTTATATTTATTTATTATTCACGTGGCTTTTATAGTTGGCTTTTATAGTTTTTATAGTTGTGCAGATGAGCAAAGACCGTAGGACCTCCAGGATGTTTTGTTGGGGTAAATAGGAATGCAAACAGATGTACTCTCCACATTATATAGAAGGTATTGGTTTATTTGACAATTTCTTTTGCGGGTCACAAGTACTTTTTTAATGCAGAATTTGGATTCCTCTGTTCTGCATCAGTTGATCAGCTCTGTGGCAGATAAACCTGAGGGCAGTGGAGATGCGGGTTCTGGTTGCATCCGGACAGCAAGCTCATCAGTTACTGCTGATTTGAAGCAGCACACTATGGATAACCCTGCAGCAGATGTAACCTGAGACCACTGAGGATGGGGGGCGTATGGTCAGACCCTTCATTCTCTGCTCAATTTAGGGATGAGACCTCTTTTCTGTTCCTCTCATCCTGTGGAGGCTCACAAGGGAGATTGAGAAGGTGCTGACGGGCTGACTCTGGGTGACTGGGGGCGGCTCACGCACATACCTTCAGTAACATTTCAGTGAGTTTAGATAGCTGCGAGGCTCAGAACTATCAGTCGTGTTGGATGCCCAGAGCATGTGCCAGAAGATACATAAAGGAGGAGAGAATAACCATTTGTGGATAAAGTTCATCTTCAGATGTCCTGACCTTCTTGAGGCATATACATAAGGGAAACTGAAGATAGCACTTGTGCATAGTTGTGTTTTTTTGTGGCGTGTCCTTAGGTCTTCAAGGCCAAATAAGTGGTGAGTACCATACAACTCTATAATTCCCTTGAACGGATTTATTGACAGAAAGATGTCGACTCAGCAGATTATATTTAACAAAGGATCATTAATTACCAAATTACTAAATTGCTTTATTCTAAGGATGATCTAAAGCAATCATGATGGAAGTCATATTTTATTATTATTGCTCAATATTGCCACAGCTTAACTGGATAGCCAATAAACTTGTGTTTAAGTTATGGTTATGACTATAATTTCGAAAGGATGCTGTGAAATTCATTAAGGCTATGGCAATGGTTAATATATCATATAGTTTCTAAATGGAACCATTATCTGTTTATTTCACACTTAATGTGGATTGCATGAGTTTAAAACGTGGTGCAAAAACAGATTCAGGATGTTAATATGACGTCTGAACTTATTTTGGCACCTTTAAAGTCTTTTAATATGAAATTGATAGACATAATCTAAAATCTTTAATTATACAAATGTTCCAGATATATGTTTCTTCCAAATTAAAATTATATGTTGCGTATTTACAATCTGAAGAAACTAAATTCAGGACAATTTCAAGGTTGTGGGACTTAAATTTAACATCATAAGGATTCTATATTGACACTGTTGGATGTGAGAATGAAGATGATTCAGTAATAATTGTGATTAACTCATCTCCTGGAAAGACTGTATGACAGTAGAGGCTAAGTCAAGGGCTTTGAGCAGAATATTGTCGGATGATTCATTTCCTATCTCCTGCTGTCAGATAACTACACAAACAATTTTTGGCACTGACAGATGATCTTTAAGTATCAAAAAAGTCTTATGTGTTTTATCAGCAGTATTCTGCCTGATGCATCACGGAGGTGAAGGTCGAGTTTGCAGATGAGACAAAACAGTAAGCACTGGTAACCCAGTGGTTTGTCTGAATAGTTAGGTGTTTGCATTCAGGTGATGAGTAAGATTATCATCAGAAGCATTTGGGATTTCATTTGCCAAGATTTCATCATGGCATCCAAGAGTATAGATCTGCAACTTTCTTGTTTTGCCAGACATCAGATGTCAGTTGGAGGGCAACTCAAGAAATTCAGTGGGGTCCAAAAGTTTGAGACCACACAGAAAAAACTTTGTTAAACTGGAAACCTGGAATGATTTAGTATTTAGAACAATTAAAAATAATAATTAAAGAAATGTTACCAATTCTTTCTAGGTAACTAATAAAGTAAATGTCACTTTGTGAATGCCTCCAGATGTTTTTACTTCTGAAAAACTTGAATTTGTGTTTTATACTGTAAAATCACACACAGTGTTAAACAATTAAAATTTTTCATGTTGCCCATGTGAATTTTGTATTAATGGTCAGATTTTTTTGCTTCCTCTAAAGTGCCATAATTTGGCATCATTGACATCAGATTTTTTTTTTTACAAAGAAATGTATTTGAAATTCATGTTTTTTTTTTTTTGTGAAACTTAAAAAACAAAAAACAAAAAAAACTATTAAATTGTGGAAAAAAGAAAAACAAGCAATTTTACTTAGAGTTTTAGGCCCCATTTCCAGAGTTACCATTCGACTTTTTGTTTTATTTTGCAAAATTAGAAAGGAGAAAATGAATCCCTTTTAATTTCCGGAAAGTTTAAAACATTTTAAAGTAATGTTATTACAGGGAACTGTATATAATTTGAATAATGTGTTTTTATGTCACGTATATGTGGGAGTAATTGCTTCATAACCTCTCATTTGCTGTTTAATTACTTATAAATTAGCGGCTTATGCAGCACTGATATCGAGGAGGCTGCCACCTTGCTAATGGCTGAAGGTCCCCTTGGGCTGTGGGACAGTAATGGGTTTAGTGAGCTGCATATGTGATGTTTGATTTTAATTACTCACTCAGGTGAGTGCCAAATGCATGTGCATGATTGAGTATCCTTCATAATTCAAACAGATGAGATCCTATCATCTTTCCCCTCTTCTGCCCTTTGCCATTTATAGTGAAACTTGCCTTGCATTCAAAATGACATACTGACAAAAAACACTGCAGTGCAATTCTCTGGACTCTCTAGGTCAATAATTATCAAATTATCAAAAAAACTATTTATCAAAAACAAATGTTGAAATTTCCCCTTTGGGAAGCTATAATAGGGTCCTTTATAAAAAGGGCCTGTCCAAATGTACCCAAAAAGCCTAAACAAAAACTCAAAACCCAGTGAACACGTGTGACCGGTGATTCTAAACAAGCATGCAAGATTGCAGGGAGATCAGACCATAGCTGCTGCTATAACAGTCATGAAAGTTGTAAAACGATCATATTTATACAGTCCATTGCCTGGATTTTCCAAACATTTTCATTATTTTAATTTTTTTTATCATTGATTTAGGTGGTTATTGCTAAATAATATGTAATGTCTTTCTCCTTATGTGCTTAAATGTCTAACAAGATTAAATCAAATTCCAGAATAAAAACATAAGAAAGAATTAAAATGGATATATATAATAAAATGAAAATGCATGTTATGTTTTATTGTAGTCTATTGAACATTCAGTTTGTGTGAGAAAGGTAGAAATTGTTGGTTATTGTTGGAGATTTTCTCTACACTTTTTCCAAAACAACAACAACAACAATAATTGTTATGGTTTAAAAATAGCATCATTGGTCTATATATTTTTGCTTATTTGGTCACGTGACCTGAAGTGCAGAATCTCTTAGTCATTTAAGATAATAATATTGCATTGTTTTTTTTTTCCAAAATCCTAAAATTTTGTTTATTTCAGGTTTAAACTATAATATTGAATTGCAGATTTTCAGTGTGGTTTTTCAGACTTTTGGACCCCACTATAATTGAGGGCCGGACCCCATACTTGTGGATGCTCACTGAATCTCACTTTACATCTGGGCTGTGGGAACAGAACAGAAAGAAGGTGGCGTACATTTGGGGATTGTGATGAACACTAGGAATGAAGAGCCATTGCCTGTTACTCCTCTGGATTACCTCAAGGCTGGAGACTCATCCTTCACCTGCAGCCGCTCTTTCATTAGCTGATAGCGCCCATTTGCACAGCCTATAATCAGTCTCGCCAGTTGGAGCCATGCCATTTCCCTTCCTCTGCAGCTTTAAAACGTGCCTTTTTGTTCTTTTAAAAGGGCTTTTTTCTTGTTCTCTCCTTCTGTCTATTTTAATCAGTTCTTTTCTCTCTGTCTCAACCTTTCTGCTCCCTGCCTACTTCAATCTTGAGTCTCATCCCTTTTATCACTGTCTCATTTAATTTCTTCCACTTCCCGCCTCCCACCTCTCTGTCCTTCTCCCCTTCTCTTTTTCCTCATCTTGCATCTCTATCATCCCAATATCTGCTGATGTTACCGCTGTTTCCTATTCCGCAGTATATAGAGACCGTCTCATCATTTAACCGTGACAAACGTGAGCGTGAAAGAGTACGAGGTTCAGCAGAGGTGAAACGCTCTTGCGCTTGTGTGTTTTGATGTGCATGCTAGCTGCGTGTGCTCCATCCCCATCCCCCCTGTGTCTCTCTGTGAGTGGGAGATCCCGGGAGCGGGAAGGCCGTTTAAATGAAACTCGTGAGCTGGGCAGTGCTCGTCTGCAGCAGTAACAGCAGCTGTGCTCTGCTCAGTGGAGTGTTTATCACAAGCTAGCAAACCTGCGGCAAGCATGTGGAACCGGGCGAGTTATTCGGAGCACATCCCTCAATCTGAGCAGCGCTCCTGCAATGTGCCACACAGGTGTGTATCTGCTCTGTTTCTCCAGCTTCAGAAGCACAGATCTGCAGATCTAGACCTGTATTAGGTATACAGTCTTATGCATGTGTCGATTTATACGTGAACGTTGACAACTGTCCCGTCATGGTGGTTAATGTTAGGATGCATCTCTTGTTGCGTCTTACTGTTAAGCTTTTAATTGACTGCTGATGTTAACTCTAAGGTTTCCTTTAGGAATACAGCCTTTGCTTATTCATGCTTGCTGTAGCTGTGTGCTCTCTGTTTGTATCCGCTTTGATCATTTGAATTATGCAAGTGAAATATTCAAGGGTCATTGGCAGAACGATCTGTGTGGGATCTGTTCAGGCTTCTGGTTTATTGATACAGCCATGAGATACTCCTGGGATATGCAGGCAGATCTAGTGAGATTCAAGCTGAGATTGTTTCTTGTTTGAGAGCTACTTACACACATTTCTCATTTAATCTCTCTCTCACACACTTGCGAAACACTTTCCTAAATTCTCATCTTTGTATAATTATAGGCCTGTTATTTATCATTGCAAACATAGCTCTAAACTGCACTTTTCAAATTTTTAGACCAGAGTTGTTAGGGAAGCTTTAATATCAGCTTGATATTTTATATAGCTTTATTATGGAACTGTAAAAACAGTTGTTTTTCAATAATTTTTCCTGATAACTCAACCATCTACCATTGGTTGGCCATGATAGCTTTGCTTTTTCTCGTTAATTTATTTAAAAAAAAAACTTGTTTGGTAACATTTTCGAAGAAGCATATGTTTGCAATGCATTATAAGGGTATTTTAATGCATGAATAATTCTTTATTAAATCAGTGTTGTATAGTTTGTATCATCTCATGAATAATCACACCGACTTTTTAAATAACGTAAACTAACTCTGATTGAAAACATTGAATCCACGTAAACTACAATGGAGTATAGGTCCCATTGTTATAATCTCTTATATGTCTCATGTCTTTACATTGGTTATAATATTTCTTACTATATTTGTTTTTAACTTTATTTTCACCTGTCTGCTCATTATACTGTTTGACCTGCTCATTGTTATGATGCTGAAAGGGTCGTGACACAGAGCAGATTATGAAAAAATAGACCCCATCTATTTCTCATTTCCCCCCTCTGGCTGCCCTTCCTGTTACCTCTACTGTGAAACCGCAGTGACAGCTCTGGCCTAGACTTCATGTCATTTTCCAGCCGTCATCTGTGGTACAGCCACTGGGTCTTAAAGTGGATCCTGGAAGGAACTGCAGAGACTGTTTTTACTGGGGGATATTCAATCAATCAGTCATGGGTACTTTGGTTTGAGACCGAAAAACACCCTTTAAGGAGAGGCCTGGATCTGATATTCCTAGAATAGAATCATGAAACCTGTGTTTGTTTCAAGTGATTTAACAGTGGAATCTGGAATTCCAGGAAATTTTCCAAAATGTCTTCGATGAGGTCCTGGGAGGGAACGGGCCTGGGTATAATATGAAGCTAGAGATGACATGCCATTCCACTTTGATATGATTTTAGTCTGCTGTCCTGACTAAACATGCATCAGTTGTTTTGGCTTTATGCAGTGCCATACACTATATAACGTTACTCAATAGTGCATTACTCACAGTAAACATCTTGAAAATTATGTGATTAAGTGTTATTATCTTTGTTAGACTTTAAGTGCTTTGGGCTTCGACATAAAAGCCAACCACTATATTAGCAGGCACTGTGTTATGGGGTGCTGAAAGTAAAATAGTGCACATTACATAAAACAAGATTTCTGCTGCCTGTAGCACTGGTTTTATGTCACTAGTGGCAAATAAGGTCGAGGGTCGCTAATAAATCAAGCTTCATAGTAAAAATTTACATTTAGATTTGTTTTTAAGATTCATATTTAACATTTACATTTAGGTTAAACATTTAAATATAGAATAATGATATAAATACAAGGGTACTTTTTGAAATATGTATAAAAAGACTAAAATTGACTTTTTTAAATTTTATTTAGCTAAATCTGACAATATTGGGTTAATAGTTTTGGAGTATACTTTCTGCACTCTATATTGGGTGTCATTTATTAATGCTCTGTTTCAGGAATTCGTCACATTCAGGTCTGTTCATCAGATTGGCCACTTACATTTACAGCTTCACTTGTTCAAGTAATAATCTCTTGATGTGATGTGTAGTTATTATCTTCTTCACCAGCATTTCAGTCGTGACTTCTATTTGCGGTCTTATCTAATGAAGCACAGGTTGAGTTACTGATGCAGGTTAGACAGGGTTCTTCTGGGAAGGAAAGAATGTCTTCCCCATTGTAGTCTAAGCTGAGAATAGGGAGAAACTTAAGGAAGTGTCACTGATCCGTGTGAATGCTCTCCTTCTATTAGCTGATCACAACTCATCCTGGAGATTTAACTCAGAGAGAGAGAGAGCGAGTACAGTAAACAGTTAGAATCAAGCAGTTTTTTCCTATTCTTACTATTGTGTTTGGTTATTATATGCCTGATATTTCCATGTTCTAAACTATTGCATTGTGGCCATCAGACCTCGTTCAGCCCCAGCATTCCACTTACTGACCTTTCTGCGGTGTCCCTGTCCTTATCTGATCGGTGCTGTTTTTAGTCAGAGCTGATTGTGTGTATGGGAGAGTGTTCACAAGGCTAATACATATCTATATGCTTTAAAACCAGACTGGCGGTTTTATAACTGGATTGGTGTGTACAGCGCTCAGTGTGTTGTGTCTGTGTGACAGTATTGACTTGGAGGTGACAGAAGGACGAAGGCCAACAGCTGAATCTGAATAGGATTGTGAATGTTTCGTTTTTTTTTAGCACTTTAGCACTGTTTTTACCAGTTGTATGTCTCTGTGAGTCCAGTTGTATATCTTTCTTTTCTACACTTGAGATGAAAAAAAATAAAAGATTATTTATGAGAAAATTATTAAAATCTTTGCCTAAAACAGACCAGAAATGCTACCTATTATGGTAGCATCTTGGCTGCAGGTCACATGGTTATTGTTCTTCAGTAATCTTGCATGACTGTTTCATAGCTACATTGGCTATGCATCATATACTAGGTAAAGTTTAGTGTGAAGTGAAACGAATCTTGTTACCAGAGTTGCCAGTTCATGTCTAAAGGGAAAACTCAGTGTTATACACAATGAAAGTAGGGGTGCACTGAAAAAAAAAAAAAAATTAATTGTGAGTTAAAAAGGCATTTTTATTTCTGATAAGTGACTACTGATACATTTCTATACTAACATTTGACTAAAAATGACTTCATTTCTATTAAGACAATTTTTATTATATTTCAATAAACTGTTCAGCCTTTATTATTACAATTTTGTATTTTATTTCAGTATTAAAAAATGTTTTTCTTAAACTTAAATACTGTGATTCGGGCTGTCAGAATAACTGAAAAACTAAATTAGAATTTTCTACTTAAATATAATCCAAATTTGAATTATATAGAAATTTAAAAGGCATAATTTCAGTTAAGGAAATATATATATATATATTTGTTGACAGCCCTAACTGTGACTCTGCTATCAGTGCTTCTGCATTCTTTAATGTTTGCTGAAATGCTGTGCCAAATGTGAGTTTGTGTCAGCAAAGGCAGACAAGGATTAAAGGATACCATTTGAAAACCGAAAGAAAGAAAAAGTGACCCATACTCAGAATTTGTGCTCTGCATTTAACCCATCCCATCCCATACGTATTTCATCTTTATAATTAAGATCAAAGACCCATCTCAAAGGGTGGGTTCATTCTCCTTTCTTTTGCATTTATAAGAGAAGTTGTAGAAGACAGAGAAACTTCTGGCAGACTCACTGAAACGAATACTGTGTCTGACACCAGACAGCTTTCTTTCGGTCTGTGTCTATGTCTTTAAGGGCCCATTAAATAGAGTCTGCATCTGTTCTACAGCTCACCTCTGGTCCTGCACAGCAGGAGATGCCAGTCTGCAGCTCCTTAGTTCATGTAGATGCAGTGAATGTAGGTGAGCTCCTGTTTCCAAATGATGAAAATCCAAAATCAGACTATTTAGATAGTGAATGCAAACATTAACCTGTAAGACCATGAGAGTCCTGTGGCTTATGTGACTTTAGTGTGAGTTGGCAATGTATTGATTTTTTTAATTGACTTGTTAGTGCTAGTTCCATTTGAGCTCAGTGATTATTTATTGTTCAGTGCAGGGAGCATGGAGTCAGGGGCTTTAGAGTGAGCTACCTCTCCTTATACATAATTGATTGTGTTGGCCTTTATGTGTAGTGGATATTGCTGAAGGAACATTTTTAGTATCAACAATATAACACACATTTTTCAAGACTTGGTTAAGATTGAGAAAGTTGAAATTACTTATGTTTTCTGTAGGGATTATGTTCATATCCCCCACCCCACCCCTCCCCTAAGATTTAGATTTAGTCCATAGATGAATCAGATAATCCAGATGCCAGATGTTTGTGCCTCAGAGTGGTCCACCAACTGTGAGTAAACATACAGAATAATCTAGTATTTGAAGCAAAAAGTAGAAGAGTTTGTCTAAGTAAATTTTATAGATAGGGAATATAGCTATAAAAGCAGATCAATTGAAATTCCTTACTGTGATAGAAAACATTAAAAAAATGATATAAAGCACACTTTCTTAGCTCTTTTTTACTCATTTAAATAAAAAAAAAAATGGAAGAAAACAGCATTTTGCCAGAAAACAGCTGCTCAGGGACAGCAGAATTAGTATGACATCTACATCAGTATGAACAATGTGCAGCTTTGTGTGAGTCATTGCTTGTTCTTTGAGACTGGATTATTTGCATTTAAAAACTTGCTTCTGTTTCCACATTGTGGATTCAGTCTAACAGCATCAGCGTCTAATGGATTGCAATGTGCAATAGTAAAAAGAAAACAAGGTCATGTTGCTAAATGCAGCACAGTTGTCCTTGTCCCTAGATTGAGGAAAACCATATTTTTAACATTTTCCACATGGTAATTGGTTGTTTAAGGCATCGTTGCTACTACTAGAAAGTCAAATGGCCCGTTGACTTAGCTAATAGGAAGTAATAACTCGGTTTAACAGCCAAACATAAGAGGTCACCGTCTAAATGGTAATTTTTTTGGCTGATCTGAATTAAAACATTTTAGAAAAATGCCCCATCACTGGTGTTACCATAGTTACTGTTCGTGGCAAATAGCATGGTTGAACACTGGCTCTGATGCCAGTGCTGCATTTGGGCTGCTGTAAATCTGTTTTATTGCAATGTGAAGCCTAACGTTTTGAGTCTGCTTACATTTGGAAAAGATCCATCAGTGATAAATTCCGTTAAGTGTTTGGCTAAACTGAAGCCATCGCCTGTCGAAACCTCATCTGCAGAGCATCCCAAAAATAGCACAGGACCTTACATTTCTAATCTAAAGAGATGAGCTGAAAACTGCACAGAGGACTTGTCAAAAGCAAAGCGCTTGAGATTACAAGATGACTGAAGTTACAGAAAGACAGATAATTTAGTGCCTTCATCTGACCTGAGAAATGACAGGGGGAGTGTATTCTTCCTGTCTTGCTCTTTCATTTTGTCCTTGGGTTGCTTTTCTTTAGCTTCAGTTTCCCCTAGAGTTAGACTTTGAAATAGTTGAAAGCCAGAAGTTTTTAATCTCACTGTCTCCTGCAGAGTTGTTTTAAAAATGTTAAATGTTTATCTCAATCGCAACAAGGCTGCATTTATTTGATTAGAAATGCAGTAAAACATTGTGAAATATTAAAATATAATATTTATTTTTGTATCAATATTTAAGCTTTTTCTGATATAATATATTTTATAATGTAATTTATTCTTGTGGTGGGTAGGCTGAACTGAATTTTCAGGAGCCATTACTCAGAAATCAGAAAATCGGAAATCATTGTAATATGCTTTAATCATCAATGTTGTACTGTCTACAATGATATACATTTTTTTTAATGAATAGAAAGTTTAGAATTGCATTAGAATAGCATAATAAAACAATAGCATTTATTTGTAATTGAAAACTTAACTAAGAAAATGTCTTTTCTGTCATTTTGATCAATTAAACGATTACTTCCTTAATAAAAATAGGCCTATTCATTCCTTCTTACTGACCCCAGTCTTTTGAACAATGCATATTTACATTCTATGACCTCCAAAATATCCTAAAAAAAGACATCTGTGAAGAGTTTTCAATCGGAGTGTTAAAGTACACCATTAGCATTCTCTGTATGCCTTCTGTATGATGGGCAGTTGACAGCTCTTATTAGTAGGAAGAGCGTTCCCTGAGAGGAATGTGTATTTCCTGTATGACTCTGCACTCCTGCAGAGGTTGAGACTGTGTCCTTGCTGCAGATATTCTCAGGGCTGCTGTGATGTTGACTGTGTAGAGGCCACAGGAACATGTTTATGCCCAAAGAACAACTGCCACAGCAATATTTTCCTCTCCAGCACTCTGCTGACGATGTATTGTCTCACATCTTCATCTCATTTTCACTCCAACAGTCAGAAAGATCTCAGATTTAATCTCTGGTTAAAATGTTCTCAGGTCACTGGCAGGTCACTCTGAATGTCACTGATCCCAAGAATACTGATGCGGTCACATGGTCTGATGACAAAGTCAGTGTTTTACATATCTATTTGATAATATGAAACCCACATCTCACATATATAATAATGTAAATGTTGAGGATAGTCATTCTTGGTAAGTGCATATTTGTTCTGGGTTTTATTACTTTTCCATTAAAACAGGAGGTCGTGTAATTCATTGGCTGCTTGTGTTTACGATTACTTCATCCAGGTTTGTATGTTTTTTTGTCTCAAACTGTTAGATCAGGATTTCCAGATGTTTTAAGTGGCTCCTTTTAATTTTAGTTTGTGCCTTGTTGCATTCTTGTGTGTATTCCTGATGCTGAGGCATTAAATGAATCTTACTGCTGTGGCTTTTAGAGGAAGAAGGAATTATAGTCTGTGCTCTCAGGCTAGTACAAAACACACAGGGGGCTTAAATTCTTAAGTAGTAACAGTCCTATTTACAAAGAAAAATGAGCCTGTGTGTTTGCGTTTTAATAGAATCTGATATTTTTTCTCTTTTTTTTTCCCCAAAGCACCTGTGAATTTAATCTGCAGCATTACAATCAGTATCAGCGTTTCTAATTTCGCTCTATGACAGCCTCATTTGGATGGCAGTGGTGATGTGTTGCCTGGGGCTGTCTAAGACTACAGACTGCATGCTTTCTTGTTACTGCGACAAATGTGCAGCCCAATCGCTCTGTCATTACTGGTTAACTGCGTCAGATCACTGAATGCCACAATCACTCAATTCCAAACTTACAAACAACACACAATCAAGATTGAGCATCTTATTGTAGCCCAGAGAATGCAGTTGTGAAGAATATGACCCTTGTGCTAACACCTTTGTGATATATGTAGGGCCCTTTGATTTCTGAAATGCGGAAAACGCAGATGGAATTGCGGAATCCGGTCTTAAAAATTAAATTTACTGTATAATGCAGAATGTAGCCGAATTTGCTGTGGTATCAAAGAAGTACTTCGCTTTAAGTAATAAATGGAAAGCAAGTTAAATTAAAATATTTTTCATTTCTTGCTGATCCGAAAAAAGATTTGATCTGTGGGTCAAAAACCGTAATGTGATCCGAACTGTGAGGTTTGTTATCCGTTGAACCACTAAAAAACATACCTAAGTGCACACGATGCTTGTGGTGCTTTCAGCCTCTGCCCTCTAACTATATGAGTACATGAACACATGAACCTAATCTCTGAGAGTCACTTCATGAGCATTTTGCAATTTCTTAAAAAAAAACAAAAAAAATGGTCACGTCATATAAACAGAGAAACTTAAAGGTCTTCACAACAACCTGTCAAAATAAAAGTTTGGGTTAACTTAAAGAAACTGTGAGAGAAATATATTACTTGATGTAATCATAAGACTTCTACTAATAATACAATTATTGTTGAAACTTGATTTTTAAGGATATTTACAAAAATGTTTTTTTTATGTAATCAATGTAAATAAAAATAAATGTATTTCCGGAATAAAAATAGTGTTTTTTAATAAAATAAGTTATTTAGAGATGCTTTTGACTAATAATTTATTTCTAAAATACTTTTATTTTAAATGTATTAAATGTATGTAATAAATGGCGGTTATAAAAATGGAATCTAGAATATTAATAGAGATCACAGATTTTAATCAAAATAAAATTAAATTTAAGAAAAAAACATTTTATAATATTTTATAATTATGTAATTTTTGTTAATGTTAGTAAATTGCTTTTAAATTGTGTAAGTGTCATGATTTTAATTAGACATGCTTTTTGATTAATACAATTAAATTTTAACCATTAAAACAGTCAAGAAAAAAAAAGAAAAACTTAATTTGGGAAAAAATAAAACAGATTTCTTAAAGCCCTATGTGTAAACTACCATTAAAACGTTTTTTTTTCCCCCAATACGTTTATTCTTCAAAGAATGAACAAAAGTGTAAAAACATTTCTAATGTTACAAAAGATTTATATTTTAAATAAATGTTTTTTTTTTCTTCTATTCATTGAAGAATTCTGGGGGAAAATATTTATCACAGTTTACACATAAAATATTTAAAAGCACAACTATTTTCAACATAGAATGCTTAAACTAATAGTAAAGTATGCAACATCATGCAATAAGTAACAAGCCAAGGAAAGGAATAGAAGCCAGAAAATAATGTGCATTGTTATTAACCATGAATAACTGCGGTCCCAAAGGAAGGAACTTAAACACAGTTTCACAAGCATATGCTTGTGTATATCTTGTGTTCTGCTCTGATTCCAAAAGCAAATTTGTTACTGCAGTGCTTGGAATAGCTCATGAATTTGAATAGTCACCACTATAATGACATTTCAGCTGTTATTTGATTATTGTAAGATGTCTTTCTCTACTCAGAATGTTGACTTTACTGAAATAAGATGAAGATATTCATATGTGCTGCTGCTCTGCTGCAGTCTCAGGGCACGTCACTCCTATCCTGCAGCTATTACTGCAGATGCTGAGGTACTAAACCTAGACATGGCATCTGTCGGGTGGTTGATGTGAAAACTTTATGGTTTGTGACTTTATTTGTTTTTTCCCCCTTTGTCTGACATTTGTTTGACTCAGAGTTACTTATGAAAGCCATTCATGTCCATCTCATTCCGTCTCTCCTGTCATAAGGTCCCATCTCGCCACATGTGTTAGCAAAGCCATAAAAGCTACATGACACTTTTGTTAATGTTATGCCTCTGCTATGAGACGTGAGCTGTTAGCTGATGTGAATCAGTGTTTCAGAAGTGGAGCTAAAATTTCCTGGCAGTTTGAGAGGCTGTGCCAAGCTGAGATGAACTCAGGAGGCGTGTTGTAGGCTGTCGTTGGGGTCGCCACAGTTTCTTAATGAACCCTTGCACAGCTTACAGTTCCTGATTTGGATAAAGCAGATTTTGGTGTGTATCACTAATTGTTTATTATTTTGCAGAGCCCACTATCGATCCCCCATTGTTTTTCATTCCGGGTAACTTCAACTTTTTTTTTTTTCCGCACCCAACACAAATTGCTGTCACTATTGATCTTCAAAGTGCTTTTGAAATTCGTTTCATTGTTACTGTCTGGGTGGTCATAAAACAGCTATTTCTGTGATAAATTGCTGTGAAATAGTTCTTTATAAATATTTATTAGCAGGCAAATTTTGTGCCAGAGAAGTGATGGAAGTGCTGATGCTGCTGTATTCCTATGGGTGCAACTTTTCCCTCAGGCCATCGTGAAGATCTCGGTATATGGACAAAGGGGGTTTGTATAGTGCTTTGTTGATCAGTAGTTATTTAACTAAGACTTTTTTGCCGACTAATGACAAGGTGTTTGATGGGCTTGTTAATATTAAGCTATTAAAAGACCCTTCAGAAGTGCTGACCATACGAAGCTCTACCTCATAAACGAGGACTGTTTCAAGGCCAAGGGTTCAACTTTTTCAACTTTTGTTTTGGTAGCTTTTCTCAAACTTTGAAGACTTTTCTGTAGTTTCCCCTCCAGGCGCCCTGGAACGAGCTTTTCCGGGGGCTTTGAAATACGAAGGAGTTCATCTGAGCAATTGTTGTCATAGTAATGCTCTGTTAGCAAGCAAAACGCCGGATCCGATTTTCATTTGAATTTGTTTCGTCTCAAATTAAATGGGTTACATCAAAAACATGTGGGTTTATTTTCTGCTTAATTAGAGGTTTGGTATTTCATATATTACGTGGGTTGTAGTTGTTGTCTTTTGCTGCTTGTTTGTGTAGGAAACTGACCTAATCATTTCTGTAATTATGTCTTAGCATTTGTTTCCTTTTAAGTGTCTCTTTACACTCACTGCTTGTCGTTTAGTATTTCATCTTCAGTCCGTTACGCTTCATGGTGGACAGGGTACTGCAGCTGAGCCTGTGAGCAACCAGGCGGAGTGAACAACAGTATTTGTGTTTGTGGCCAACTAAATCTCCCATTCGTTGTTCCGGGACTCTTGTCCTTTCACTCCGCTCTAATTAGCTTTCTGCCGGGGCACTCTTCAGCATTAGGGGCTATCCTTTGAAATGTGATGTTTAATGAACAGGCTGGGCTCTGAGTCCCCTGTACCAAGGCTTGTTTGGGCCTGTGAGGTCTTTTATATGCCAAGTGTCCTTATATTGGAAAACTGTCCTTTGTATCATGGAGGTTTGAGGTAGCCAGAATGGAAGGGTTGTTTTCTTTTGCCCCACAGTGATGGCACGCTGAAGCAACCTTTTTTATTCATAAGAGGGATGCTTTACTAGGACTGGCATCATGATGTCACTCAGCAGCAGATTAGGGGCTGTTATTGAAAGGATGGTCAGTGTGTTCAGAAAGAGGTGTTCGGTGCCACCAACAGGAAAAGAGCAGTCACTTTTGCAGGTTAGACTGTAGTAGAAATATTTGTTTTATATATTTAGTTTGAACATTTATACATTTACATTCATGCATTTGGCAGATGCTTTTATCCTAAGTGACTTACTGAATATTACATTCAAACTAGGGTTGGAACGATTCGTGGAAAAAATCTAACCATACGGTTCTCCTAATATGGTTCAGCACACGCTAGGACCGTGGTCCAACTTAAATCTAAAAACACATCTGTAATATGGTTTGCTTTAAATAACATGTAAAACAAACAGGGTTTGGCTAATGTATGTTTCTGTTGATGGATGCTCTCTCCTGCTTCCCAGTACATTACAACAACGGCGATTTAAAAAAAAAAAAAAAAAAAAAAAAAAATCAGAGGTAAACAACGATATAAATACTGTTCAGTTTCTTGCACAGACCAATTGTTTTGTGTCTTTACACATCAATGTGTCGTCACAAGCATCAGGGTTTAATTTTGATTTTGGGTGAGCTATCCCTTTAATATTAATCTCACTGCTTTTGAAATGAATAGCTTTGGTAACTTTAATAAAGATTCATCTTTAATTTATACAGTCAAATATGCAATGCTGTTTTACATTTCATTACATTATTGAACTTCTTGTACGTGTTCCTGTAGCTCAATTGGTAGAGCATTACGTTATCAAGCATTATCCAACCCAAGGTTGGGGGTTCAATTCCCCAGGAACACATGATAGGTAAAAATTGATAGCCTGAATGCACTGTAAGTCACTTTGGATAAAAGCGTCTGCTAAATGCAGAAATTAAATTTGAATTTTTTCAATGTAATTTTAATTAACTTAAAAACTAATGTTAGACCTACCTAAAAAAAATCACAGTTTATTTTATTTGTATCTAGAGATCGACCGATATGGGTTTTTCTACAGCGGATGCCGGTGCCGATGTTTAGAGGTCAAGCCAAGGTCACAACCCTTGGTACAGGGTACTCAGAACCCAGCCTGTTCATTAAACATCACAATTCAAAAGATAGCCCTCAATGCTTTTATACCAAACACAAATGTTGCTGGTTGCTAGTGTGTTTGCAGCACTACTAATATTTATTTTTTATATATTACATTTTTTATATTTTTCAGTTTAATTGATTTTTTTATACAATTATACAATTGTATTTATTTTATTTAAATGTATATTTAAGTTTAATGTTTAGATTTTTAGGGCCGATATCTTGAAGTTTTCCCCTTCATTTGCATGCTAAAATGTCACACTAATAATAAGTGGATGCACAACATTTAACTTATCATCATTTATTAAGCACTGACTTGAACCATCTCTCGAATCTTAATTTTGTGCACTCAAGTTTGTTGGTACATAAATGTAAACTTAAATATACATTTAAATAAAATAAATACAATTGTATAAATAAAAATCAATTTAACTGAAAAATTAAATAAATAAAAAATAAATAACAGTAGTGCTGCAAACACACTAGCAACCAGCAACATTTGTGTTTGGTATAAATGACACAGAACATCTAAAGTGCATTCTAATTTCAAACTTACATCGCAGTCTGTTCATTATTAAAATAAAGTACAGTCAACCAAACATATAAAAGGTTACACTGGTCAGTTTAAATGGACTGTAGTATACCGGTCCACTCTGCTGTTATTCCAAGGACGTTTTTGCTCATGTGAAGATGATGATCTTTTTCGTCTAGTTTACGTAATTTTTTAAAATATTATAGTTTAACATTGGGAATATGGAAACATTTGGATATGTGCAGAACGAGACGTGAGCAGTAACCTTCATACACATCTAGCCAAACCCTCACTCGCTCGTCCTCGTATGCACGCACGCACGCATGCACTGTTACGATCTAATGCACCGTAAATGCCGGATTTTTTAAAACAAATGTGCCTAGTGGAATGCAAAAATTCAAAATCGAACATTTTGCAGAACAGGAGCAAATAAAGGACTGGTCATAATACTTGCATACAATGTTTGATGTGAAAAAAGCGGTTCACTGACTGCGCAGCACAGCCACAAGCGCTACAGTTACATTTGGGATAATTTTATTTTTAAAACTATAGTGTCATTTAAAAAACATTGCAAGTGCATTTTAAAATACAACAACGAGCACCACAAAACCATTTAAAGAGGTGCATTCAGCGGTCTCCTTGAAGGGAAACGGTCAACAAAGTAAAATGATCTCAGACGTTTGGCGCGCTCTCTCCATTTTATGAATTGATCATAATCACATCTATTAATTTTACAGTCCTGCTACTAGCATTTTATTCAGACTAAAACCCCTTTAATTTGGGTGAGAAACCTTTTTTTTCCAAGTGGCTTTTGCACATAATAATAATACCGCTGCAGACGCATTTTGAAGCATTAAGGTTATTAATTGATCGTTAACTTAAACAACGATCAGTTATTGAATATTGACATCCCTAAATGCAAATGAGTTGGATGGAAACCTGGCTATTGTCTGCATCAAACCATGCTTCAGAAAAAATGTCATTCACCATTCTGGGCAGCTCCAGGACAGCTGTCTCTCTGAGCACGGTGCTGTCTGTGAGCGGGGCGGAGTAACATAGCCCTCAATCACGCTGCAGTGTTTGTGAGAGCTGCCAGCTTCTCCACCCCATTGACAGAGTGATATTCTCTGACTACCTTTATCTTCCAGGACTGTTGTTGAATCTTCCAAAAGTTTTGGCTTGGGGTCCTTCACATGCGACAGCAGAACTTTCCACCGCACCAAGAACAAGGGGCTGCCTGCTGACGTGCCTGCCTTTAAATCGGCGCTACTAAACACGGATATCCACTGATGCCGATATATTAGAAAATGACAAATATCAGCACGATATATCGGTCGACCTGTATTAATTTCTTTACACCATTGTATTTATTTGTGATGTTGCATGTAGTTAGATAGATTTATTTTTATTTTCTTTATTTTTATTTGACAGTATATTTTTTCCCTAAACATAATACATACCAAACGGTACCGAAAGTTGAACTCTAAAACAATTAGAGTAATACAAACCGAACCTTGAGTAAGTTGAACCATTCAATACCTAATACAAACAAACTCATGACCTTGGCATTGATCTATCCATTGTAATTAGAGGCGTAACGGTAAACATATTCAAAATGGAAAACACATAGCATTTTCGGTACGGGTCTTTTGATTTGGTATGCATGTGTTTTCCATTTTTTAAGGAAATTCAGACAAGACATGCTGTTTTGGCAATCTTTGATTTGGCAATAGAATTCTGTATAGAATCCTCAGTTTGCGAGTGAGCACATTCATATCCTCCTCTTTATTACTGTCTAGTTTTAACGCGAAATAAACATGAATAAACATCTCATGTAATCATTCAATCAGTGTTTCAAATGTGGAAAGACATCAAAAAACAGCTTGTAAAAAAAAATGTCACATAGCAATTCATTTACCTCAGGCAAGTCACCTGTGTCTCCAGCTCGTTATTTGCTAGAGAAATGAAGTCTAGTGAAGAACATTTTGAGAAATATTAAACTATATACTTAATTATATTTTATTCTACCTGTTAGAGACGTCTTATTTTTTTAATGTATGTTTAAATAAATATTTTATGAAACAGCCACTTTGTAAAGGATTATACAGTATTTCAGCCAACAAATAGAAATTGTATGATTTAGACGTTCATTTAGAAACTGCATTATGTGTATTTTACATGTTGATTATTATAGTTAAAATAAATAGTAAATAGTAAAATAAATTGTAATTTAAACCATCATGTTTGTGTACTGTTACACCCCTAATTTTAATAAGTCTATAATTGTAATTTTTGAATATTTCAAATAAAAATCTTATTATTATTGTTAACATTATTATAACAAAATATATATTTAAAATACTGTAATATGTTTTACCTTATGTGACTTAGGAATGTGCAATTAATCGCATTCTTTTGTCAGTAGCTTCACTGTGATTGTCCTGTGATTAGTAAATCACTGACGGGATTGCGCACGACAATCGAATGCGATTAATTGCACAACCCTAATGTGACTCTTCCATAGCCCTTAAAATATATGGGGAAAAAACTACTTGTGAATAATAGGTTCTATAGCTGTAAAGAAATGGCTTTTTGAATACACTAAATAAAACCTTTAAAATCATCCAGTGAAACCGGCCTGGCAAAATGAATCACAATTGGACAATTTCTCTTCTGAAAAATAGCACAGTTAAAGTAATCCACTGCAAGGCTGAGTAACCAAATCCCACTGTGCTTTTCTTCTTACAATTGATCTTTTCTTCCTCAGTCTCTACTCTTGACTAAGATATATAATGTTCATAAAGCTATAGATTATTATAATTTAGAGTATATTTCTTAGTGAAATTCATGCTTAATGTGATGTGTTTTGTATAAAGTTGCATAATGTTTATTCTGCTGCTGACTTGGGCTTTATTTTATTCAGAGCTTTTGTTGCACCATTTTTAAAAATCAAATCCTATAGTGCAACAAACAAATATACATATTAATCAACGCAAACTCATTACAGTTTAACATCCAAATGCAATTTATAGCTATTTTAAATGTGCAAAGGTAATTGAAATAAGGCTGTAAAGGCCATTGTTCCACTGAGCTGAAGGTTTTTTTGTATATCTGATTCAATATTTGCTTTCGAGCTGTGCAAATAAAACCTGCTTTCCTGGACTGCATACCTCATGTTTTATCTCCTGTGAGCTAACCTACTAGTATTTACAGCCCACAGTCTGGCCAGTAGGTTGAAATGTGGCAAACATGCTGTCGGAGAGAGTCTGACGCAGGTGCAGTGGTGTGTGCCTTGACTCAGAACAAGGTTTTGGTTAACAGAGGGGAAACACATTCCTCTGTTGGCTGTTGAAAATGGTAAAATTTACAGTAAAAATAGTGACATTGTCAAAACATTATGATTTTCCCCTCTAATTGTCCATCATTTTTGCAATGACAGGAAACTGTCAAAACATTAAAACGATTAGCTCTGTGCTTTTGCCAAATAAAATGGCAATACAGTAGAAACAATAGATGATTTCTGGGAAGGCGACAGGCTAGTGTGATAGAAACGGTTTGGTTTGGGTTATGAAGCTCAGGGAAATATTTATTTTGGTACAGAAACAACTCCTCCCAATTTAGTTTTTTTGCCCACTGACGTCCTCATTAATAGGCTGTAGTTTGGCAAGAGACAGAGTGGGTGGGAGTTAGAGAGAAGAGGGCTAGATCTGATAAGCTGTGTAGCTCAGCTCAGTTCTGGTCATGAAAGAGTTTGATCTCTGAACGGCCGTCAAATACTTAGTGGTGAGTGAAACTCCTGGCAGGCTGTTTTCATTAGAACTCGTGGAGATTGGAGAGCTTTGGCTACTTCACTTCAGCAGGATATCAACTTTCCCATCAGAGCCATTCTCTCATCCTGTCACCGTTTCAGGGAACAAACCCGGAATGTTCGCAGGAAGAGGTAGTTAATATTGCACTCGTGCAGGTGAGACAACTTTAGGTTAGAATGCTCTGCAAAAAGATCAAGAGTTGAATTAGGTTGAATGAGAACATATAACATTTTGTGTATATTGTGAAAAATGTACTGTACTTTGTTTCCCTAGTATAGTACAACTGAAGTGCTGAAGTATCTAGATTAGCCATGTACAGTAGGCTCTGATACAGAATTACCCTTGAGTTTGTTTGGTGTGAAATTAAGTACAGCCTGCTAGCTGACCGTTAGACTCTGCATTGACATAATAAAACTTGTATATTTTTTTAATGTAATAACTGTTTAGTGGCCTGTTTAGAGAAGGAATTTTACATCATATGAACATGATTTTACATAATATGAATTTAAATATGAAGTTTAAAACTTTGGATATTTCTGGATTTTAAGTGCTGTTATTTTTGCTATTGCTATTTTTAAGTTTTGGATGGAAAGTGAAATTGGGTTAATCAGTCAGGGAAACCACATTTGATTAGATACAAACCCCGTGATAGAGCTTTGTGTTAATTCTATCTTGATTTGGCATTAAAAATACCTGTTAATTGTTAAAGTGTTTTCATGCAATGGTCTTGGCCATTAATGGTGACCATTAGAAAAACACAACATTTAAATATGCACTATTAAAAAAATCTCTATACACGAAGAGCATGTTGGGTTCCCCAAAGAATCTTCAGTGAACAGTTCTTAAAAGACTAATTTTGTCTTAGTGGGCAGAACATTCTAATTATCTGAAGAATTAAGAACATCAATTTAAGAACAAATTCTTCCTTTTTAAGTCTTCTTCTAAAATCTTTTTAGATACAGACCTTAAATCGTATGAGACATTGACAGGTCCCATAAAGTTATTGTTGATGCAATGCAGTGCCAGTGGAGTTTTTTTTTCTGCATTATGACATGAATTGCAGTACTAGGAGAAATCTGGAGTAGCTGTACTGTCATCAGCAGTTTTGTTAAATAATGTAGTGTTTTAGCTCTATATAAACATTGCTTTTGGTTTCACAATTGCCTGTTTGGCTCTTGTGAGATGCCAAATGATATGTTCATCCCAAGGGTAAGAGCTGTCATAGTATAGGGGAGTGGAGATGTGAGGTAATACTTCTGTATGTGGACTTTAATCTAATGAATATCAACAGGCCAGACTCAACCACTTCACAGCTTAGCATTCTTGTGGTCTCTGAAATGCTAGACATTTTTTTTATTACTTGTAATTATTATTCTTATTTTTATTTTATTTTATCTATGGTCATGTGACAGTTACAAGATATTGAGAATATAGAAGGGGTTGACACACCTCTATTTTTCCTATTTATCATATGCATATCCATTTTTCTTGTCTTTTTAGAATTAAGACGAAGCAGCAGTCCAACAGGAACAAGTGTTAATTCATAGGCATCAGTAATAATGTAATATGCTGCCTGCATCACTGCTAAACAAACAGCACTACTGTTTGCCATTCTGTTTATCCTCCAATGCTAATGCAGGGAATTCCGTAGCAAGTAGTTCGGAAGTAATGATGAGAACAAAAGAGCTAAAGATTACTAATTAACAGTGGAAAATAGCAAAACTATTGTATAGGGCCAGTGTAGTTTAGCAAAGCGCATGGTATGATGCTTTTGGAACAAAGCTAGGGAAAGCGGAAATGTGCTTGTGTTTTTGTAGCCCATTGCAGGAAGGTGCCCCAGTCTGTGCCTGCCAGGCTGATGACAACTGAGTGAGGTACAGTACTGTACCTTGTGTGCATCATCGTTTTTGTACAGATTTCACTTCTGGTTTGTTTTACTGTAGTCTGTGACCTAGAGAGCTGCTTCTCAGATAATCAGCACTTATGTTTGGTTTTGTTGTGTTCGGTGGTCTAAACTACTATGGTTGTGTTATGACGTTTTTATAGTGTTGTCAGTAGTATGGAACCTTATTTTTGCCATGAAAAAAAAAAAAAAGTAATTGCAAATTTCTCTGGGAATTCTGAGTTTATATCTTGTAGATCTCTTCAGATGTAGGTCCTCATAGTTTTGAGAATAAATGAGTTGCGAGATAAAAAGTCACTTGTCTTTGACTTTTTTTTAATCCTTGGTGGAAACAAGCATGTAACAATTCTCAGAATTCTGACTTTTGTCTTGCAATTGGACGTTTGTTTCAGGCTGTTCTGAGTTTATGTCTTGAAACTCTGAAGACATACGTTTGAATTGTGAGAGAAAAAAGTTGCAAATATATATATATATATATATATATATATATATATATATATATATATATATATATATATATATATATATATATATATATGCGCTTTTACTCTGTTGCTATTTTAGTCATTCTTTCTATCTATTTACAATGATTGTGGTTTAAAGTCACTTTGTGAAATCAAATCCAGCTATTATAATCCATTAGAATGCATTATTTAGTTTCTTATACCTAACTCATTTTGACTCTATAGGGACATGAAGTTTGAAAAAATGGTGAATATAATTTAATGGAGTATGATGGCAGGTCTGCGGCTGTCTCCTTTTAAATGTGGATGGCATACCTAAAAAAAGAGAGGCCTGGTTGCAGTCAGTCTGCCGGGCTAAGAGCCCTGTAGTGATGGAGAACCTTTCAGAGGAGGGTCTTTTAACGTTCATAACAGTGATGGACTGACCATGCTCACTGCAAAACCAAGGATACAGCATTTCAGAAGCACTTCTGCTGGTTCTGCTGCTAATATTTAATGTGAGCTTTTTTTTTTTTCATAGTTTTACTATGGTTTTTGCCAAAGTCCATTGCACATTTTCTTTTGCATTCAAATCTTTATTTGGTTTTGTTATGATGATATTGATGATTACATACATTAATTTCACAGATGAGTTAGCAGAATTGACTTCAGGATATTGTTTATTCAGGAACTGGATCAGACTGCATGAAACCATTGTTGTAGTGAAGGCTTTGTAGTACATACATTCATGTCAAGTGTTCTCTCATGCAGCCGCTGAAAAGCTTTTATGCAGCAGAGTTTGCTGATGCACTAAATGTTCAATTAGAGATAAAAGCTTGTTGTAGTGTTTGGAGACATATGTTTGCATTCAGCTGAACTATCTTATGAGGACATTTGTTCCTCAGATTCCTGCGGTATGATTGTTCACTAAAGAATGTGTCACTGGGGGTGTATGATGGCATGTTTCACAGAGGCAAAAAAGTGTTTTCCACACCATGTTAAATTTGATAGTGTACTGTGAAAGGCGCATGCCTTAGCATTCTTGTCATGGTGAACGTGCCACCACCATGGAAGGAAGGCTTGTAATAGAGGCTGTTTTTAGGGGATGTTGACATATATCTCTTGTGAGACAGATCACTTGCTGTTAATGTTTTGCATAGCAGATTAAGTGTTCTGAGTAATGCTGCTCATACAGGCAGAAGGTTAGAGTCCAGCTCATGTCATTTCCTGTCGTCTCTTGGGAAAAATAAGATATATATATATATACGTACAGCTGCATCTCAAAAGATTTGAATATCGTGAAAAAGTTTTTTTTTGTAATTTATTTCAAAAAGTGAAACTTTCTTATGTTCTAGATTCATTACATATAAAGGACACAAGTAGTAGGCTAATCCCAAAAAAAGTTTTATATCAGAAATTCTCAAGCAATATGTCCTTAAAAATGTTTATAGATTTGCACTTGTACACTTTTTTTTTTTTTATATATATATTACTTTTTTACTAGTTTAGTTTTATTTCTAACATATTTTCTTACCTCTGTGAATGACATCTAATACAATCTATACAATTGCTAACAAACCTGAAGTATGACTATGCCTGTTCTTTTAGCTTTATCTATCAGCCTCAGTGAGTCGCTGAGGCAAAGTGACTTAATAGATGTTTTTAATGGAAACAATGATAGACAGATAAGTGACATGTGGTAGAGCCTTTTCCCCTCATATAGGACCACATTTACTCATGTGGGGATCCTTCTTTCTCATCACATTTCCACCACTCACTCCCTTTTAGCCAAACACACAGTGTGAAGACAGAATGAATAACTGAATCGATGACAGCAGGCGTATTATGTGTCTTATTTCACAGTTCTCTCACCCTTAGAAGCCCCCTCTCTGTCTTATTACACCTGATGACAGTGAGATGTTTTAATGCTCTAGTTAAAACAGTGAATGACCCTGTATAATTGAAATCAATAAAGTTTCTGCAGCGGTTTGTGCTTAGCCTCACACTTTGTGTTAAATAATATGAGTGGGCTTGGCCAGGCTTCAGCACTGCCACACATTCTGCGCTCCTGCGGGAAAGTCATCAGAATCCCTCAAACTTAGTGTATTCCTGTAGAATGTTGCTCTTACAGCTACAGTACCCACAGCAGGGGAGGGAAGTGCCAAATTAAATATGATTGATATTGGATTGCTCATTTTGTTTTTCTTCTCTTGTTTTTTCCCCATTTCCGTTCCTTTCTTGGATCCAGCCACAACCTAAGGACGACGACATTCAGGCATCCTGTGACGGGACATATATCCTCAGAAAACACTGACTTCATTTTACAAGACCAGTGAGTGCTTCTCTTCCTTTTATTTGCAAAAAAAATGTAGTTTAGGATACGCACTTCCTGCATTCTCTGAGGGCATGTGGTTAAGAGGTCAGTGCAGGTTGTTAAGGGCCTTGGATTTTTAATTGATCTTTAACAGATGTGTGAGTAATGAGATGTATAGTAATGATTCACAGGCCACTGATATCATATGCCTGTGCTGGAATCAGCAAATCAGCTGGAAATGTCCAGAGGTAATGCTAATGATGGCCATTACTGTTATTGCATTTTCCTGTGAAGGTGATGTGGGTGTTTTTTTTTTTACTTGAAGCTGCACTACTAGATAGTATTTGAAATAAAGACATCTGCTAACCTGTACTTTATTTTGATGGCAAAGCAGGTGGGTACAGTGTTGGGGAAGATCATTTGAAACTGCCTACAGTATGCTGTAAACTACAAACAGAAATGATTTAAATAGATTTTGCAACAAATTTCTTTCTTATTATCTTGGAAATGGTGGTGATGTCAGTGGAAACATGTGCAGAAAAGGAAATTGTTTTAGTTTTCCGATTGAATTGAACATGATGAGGGAGAAACATCCAGTGTAAGTAGGCAACATGTTCTTGTTGCATTCTTCTCAAAGGTAGCAAACACAAAACATTAATGTAGAACAATTTGCAAACTAATGAATTGATTATTTTAATCAGCTGATCAAAAGAAATGCATATCAGTTTCAAACTTAGGCTGCATACTTTTGTACCATATTGTAGGTAAAAAAAAAAAAAAATAGTATGTCCAAATAAAACAGTAGAACAAAAGTACCTGGATGCCTACTGCTTCTGGCAAGATTCTGAAAGGTGCTTATAGTATCCCCTGAGGCATCGAGAGAGGATTGCATTGCTTTACTGCCAAAGACAATATTACAAATTAATTGCTTTACTGCCAATAACAATGTCTGGATTACAATTACACTATATGTGACTTTTTAACTTGTGAAGTACTTATTCAAAAGAAGAACCTACTCGTAGAGTATTCAGTTTCAACTCCAGCCTTAATTACTGGTTTGAATCAATCAATCATCTCGTTCAGAGCGGTTCTTGATTTAGTCCCTGATCCACAGATACTTTCATGTCCAACTTAGAATAAACCGAGAACCAGGGAAATGTTAATGGATCAATTAGCAACCTGAATAACTCAGTGGAATTATTATTTCCACTTATGGATTATTTGTCGTTATCAACCATAAATATACAGTAAATCAAAGATAAATTATTATAATATTAATAATTGTTCATTTTCTTCAGTATTCCATTAAAATGCGTACCACAGCACCTGTTCCTCTTCTCTTCCTTTCCATTAATTTCTATGTCTTCCCATATGCCAGTAAGCTGAGCTGGGATTTCTACCTCATCACTGCTGTGAGGGTTAAGAGAGCTCAGATTTACATTCCCCGCTGAGACCGATCTCATTCTGTTACTTGCTAACGCCAGAGGAAAGAACGAGCTGAGCGTTTGCTGTTTATTTTGAATGTTCTGCTGCCTGCAGAAACAAAAACCCAGGTGAAAACTGTTACGAAGTTCAGCCGCCTACCTCCATTTCCCTGTTATCACTCCATGTTCTCCACATAGAGGTGGGCTCATGGATTCAGAATGTTGGGCTCTCATAGGAATATCGCACACGGCCATGAAGACCATTTCTCATGCAGATGACAGGTAAGTAAATGTTGCTTCCAGGGTTGATTGATGCTTCTCATTAGGGGCACAGTGCGTGGAGGCCCTGTGCCAGGTTCAGGCTCAGATTAACCATCATCTGTAGAGTCACTTGAGCTTTGTGTCACAGAGGGATCTAGTTATTAGTTTACCAGCTTACAGACCTCTTGTTTGAGTGCCCAAAAGATAAAGATCATGCCCAAACGTGTTAAGTGAGAGAGGAAGTTTGTCACATGCAGCTGTGTTGATAAGCCGGCGAAAATCTTAATGTTCTGTGGGCCCTTGAATGCCTGTGGTCTGTTGAAGAGAGAGATAGTGAAGTTGCAGGACATAACTGGAATACTTACCACTCCTGGCTGCTCATAAGTGCTATTTTAAGCACAAGTCCGGCCTCATTCGCTCTTCTCTCCCCATCAACCCTGCCTTTTCCTCTAGTAATCTAGCTATGGAAACTAACCTCACCCTAACAGCTGTGATAAGTGCTGAACTTTGGGAAAAGCCTCCTGAAATAAGTCATGATGTAAGCAGAGACATATCATAACCAGTATGTTGCTGCAGGTTGCCGTGGCTGTGTATTAGCTGTAAGTTGTAGATCTCAAATTCTGGAGAATATGTATTTACTATGGTCGACTGGCAGAGACACACCTTACCTAAATATGTAGTATGCTGATATTTCAGTTGTTCTGAGTGCCCTTAATAGCGCTGCATACTCTCACCCCTTCTCAGTGAAGGGCTAAAATGTGTTCTGCGATCCCATTGGTGGTGATGTCAGTGGAAACATGTGCAGAGATAGAAGTGTTCTGATCCCCTGGTAGTGCAGCACTATTGATCTGAATGGCTAATTTGAACACACTGCACATCTCAACACACACTAGGGCATGGTGCAATGCCTGCCACAAAGGCTGACTGTCTTTTTCTATGAATTATTCATTTCTCTAATGGCCAAACTGCATACAACAGTTAGTGGTGACTTTGATTAACATAATTAATAAACATTAGGTCATTAACAGATCCTCAGTTCATCTACAATACAGTTAATTTCACTTTTGAAAAATCTCTCAAATATTTATCTTTCAAAATTAACAGTGTTTCTGTAAAATATTATGTAATGTCTATTAAAGAACAACAACAAAACTATTAATATATAAAATAACTTTGTACTGGTACAATTACATTAAATATATGTTATATTTTTAATATTGGAGAATTATTTTTATTTATATTATGTTGGATATAAATATGAATAATGAAAGGTCAGTTATGGCACTCATATTGTTGTTTTTTTGGTAGCAGTTTGAGAACTGCTGTATCATCATGTAAAGTAAGTAGAGCTCATTATATACCACTGTATGCTTTGTATTATGCAACTTAACCAGGTTATTGGGTCTGAGGCTGAGCTTTTGGGAACAGAATGCGGGCATTTTTTCTTTAGACTAAAATCTTGCTGAGCTTCAGCCAGGATCTTTCTCGTCTCTCCAGCATAAAATGAAGGCCCTCTGTGCCTATCCATTCAAAAGACAGTGCAGGTAAATAATATGAAACAGAGATAAAACACTAGTAAGTCCCAGGGTGCAAACATACTTCAAACAATTTTTGGATGGAAGCCAGTTTGTGAGGTGAAAAATGAGGGGGAGAAAAAAGCAGCATTGTTTCTGTCCGCAGCTCTTCCCATGACAATGCTGCTGTAGCTTCCTGCTGTTTTGATGTTGTACACGGGCCACAAACACCTCCTGACTCTGTCACACTACAGGAACCCCTCACATTCCACCCCAAAAAAAAAGCTGTTTATGGTTTTGTTGAAGGTCTGCCTGTGTGTACGCATGTGTCAGTATTTGGACAGGGTGATTGTGTTTTACTGCAAGCACCCATGAAAAGAGTGGAGTCAGCCTGACACGTGCTTGGAAATCTATTTGCTTTGGTGAGTTTTAGCAGCATAATCAATTTTTTAAAAATAAATAAATACATTTTGGATTGATGATCTTGTTTATTTGCATCATGCATTTCTTTTTGTTACTGGTTTATTTTCTATAATCAGCACTTGTATTTCTAGATTTGTGGTAAAAATAAAATCGCCTCAGATTAAAATGTGATTCCTAGAAATCTTTTGGTTAAGTTTGTTATATTTTATTGGGTTATAACTGAATGTTATGTTTGTCTACATATGTACTACATACTATTAAAATCATTTTAAATTCAAAGTTTTTTTTTTTTTTTTTGTCAGAGTGAAATAAATCATATTTTGCCAGCAACAGCTCTATTGCAGCTATATATAATATGCTATTACTGCATTTCCCAAAGTTTCTCCCCTCACATTGGGTCAATTATACCCCTATGTCCCGAGTATGTTATTTGATTTATGAAGCAGATGATTTAAGAGCAGTAGGTTTTTCACTTATCTGCTCTCTCAGTGTGTTCTAGATTTAACCCACTCATACATCACAGTTCACACATGTGTCCACACCTTCTGTGTCATGTCAGTGATGGTGTAAGTTTCAGATGATTCTCTAAAAGAGTGTCCCTGAGAGACAGAGCTGTTAGAAAGAGAGGTTTTTGTTACTACTCTGAAGAGAGTCTACTACATTTTATAGACTCAATTATATGCTCGAGTACCAGTGGCGTTGTTTTTATTTCACTTACTGTAGGCCTTGGTCTCTCATAGCCAGACTTTTGGCTGTCTGGTGCACTTCTGCTATTAATTCACCCACTTAAACCGAAAGAGACGGCATGACTAGCATAAAAAAGCAGAAGCTTATTTGTAGTGCATCTGGAAAGTAATAAAGATCTAATTATTCATATATCTGGTTCTTGCTAGTGAGTGCCTGTAATTAAACTTAAAACTTGCAGAGATTAAATTACGCAACACAGTTGAGGTGTTAGTGTTATACAAAGCTGAAACCAGAGCTTGAGCTTACAAGGTAGAAGAAGGGAAAATAAATGAGATGTGAGCAGTCTGGTACCTTGTGAACAACTTTGTTTCCAGGCACACTGATAAAAAACCCTATGCAGCCTTATTTCTGAAAGATGTGTTGAGCCAGCCAATCCCATTGCAGTAGGTTATTTCAGCCAGCACTTGGCAATTTTGTGTGTAATTTGCATCTCTGTGGCTGTGCTGTCTGGCTCTGATTCTAGGTCTGCCCCCAGAATTTGTTCATAGTATTTTGTTCCCATCGTATAAACTATTTACCCGATAACAAATAAATTGTGCATGTTTATGGGAAAAGGCAACTGTCTATCCAATGAATTATAACTCCTTGGGTACCAGTCCAAAATGCCTTGTCATTTACTGGAAGGAGATTTAGGAATGTGACAGATGTTTGGTTGAACGGTGCAGCTCTCTGGTGGCGTTCGCTCTAGGTTATACCTTTCCCTGCGGTCTCTGAATCTGACACTTCTCTTTGACAGTGTTTGGAAGAATTTTTTTATTTGTTGCCTGCAGTGGCAGCACTGACAGTTTGTTTCAACTTTCTTATGTCCTCTATTCCCCCCTTCTCCCTCATGTCTCTGTTGTTCTACTCTTCTCTCTACTGATTTACATTAGCATTACCTGAATCTCAATGCAGCTTTTTATGCAGTTCTCCTTATATGGAAAGAAAAATGGACCCAAATAGTTCCAGGAAGCAGCCTGGCATTAAGGCATTTATATCACAGTGATTGTGGCTCTGGCATTTCACAAACATCTGGTTAATCATTTATTATTAGACACCTATTTAAACAACACTTTTGATATGAGTGTTTACACACTTTTTACTGTAATTCCAGTGGAACTGTTTGACTCATACAGAGTTCGACTGAGTGTAGTGACCGTGACTTGTAATGTGACTTCTGCAGACACCCTGCATTCTTCAGCTGCAGTGCATTCCTCTGCTCTCCTCAACCACAGGGTGCTCACAACAAGATGAGCTAAATATGGGGTTTTTCTAGCTTCCGAATGAGGCACTGTTACAATTGATATTAACCCTATTCTGACTAGGCAGGTAGGTGGATATATATAGATGTAGGAAGGTAAATAGATAAGTAACTGGATGGATGGATAGGTAGATACAGTATTGTTCAAAATAATAGCAGTACAATGTGACTAACCAGAATAATCAAGGTTTTTCGTATATTTTTTTATTGCTACGTGGCAAACAAGTTACCAGTAGGTTCAGTAGATTCTCAGAAAACAAATGAGACCCAGCATTCATGATATGCACGCTCTTAAGGCTTTGCAATTGGGCAATTAGTTGAATTAGTTGAAAGGGGTGTGTTCAAAAAAATAGCAGTGTGGCATTCAATCACTGAGGTCATCAATTTTGTGAAGAAACAGGTGTGAATCAGGTGGCCCCTATTTAAGGATGAAGCCAACACTTGTTGAACATGCATTTGAAAGCTGAGGAAAATGGGTCGTTCAAGACATTGTTCAGAAGAACAGCGTACTTTGATTAAAAAGTTGATTAGAGAGGGGAAAACCTATAAAGAGGTGCAAAAAATGATAGGCTGTTCAGCTAAAATGATCTCCAATGCCTTAAAATGGAGAGCAAAACCAGAGAGACGTGGAAGAAAACGGAAGACAACCATCAAAATGGATAGAAGAATAACCAGAATGGCAAAGGCTCAGCCAATGATCACCTCCAGGATGATCAAAGACAGTCTGGAGTTACCTGTAAGTACTGTGACAGTTAGAAGACGTCTGTGTGAAGCTAATCTATTTTCAAGAATCCCCCGCAAAGTCCCTCTGTTAAAAAAAAGGCATGTGCAGAAGAGGTTACAATTTGCCAAAGAACACATCAACTGGCCTAAAGAGAAATGGAGGAACATTTTGTGGACTGATGAGAGTAAAATTGTTCTTTTTGGGTCCAAGGGCCACAGGCAGTTTGTGAGACGACCCCCAAACTCTGAATTCAAGCCACAGTACACAGTGAAGACCGTGAAGCATGGAGGTGCAAGCATCATGATATGGGCATGTTTCTCCTACTATGGTGTTGGGCCTATTTATCGCATACCAGGGATCATGGATCAGTTTGCATATGTTAAAATACTTGAAGAGGTCATGTTGCCCTATGCTGAAGAGGACATGCCCTTGAAATGGTTGTTTCAACAAGACAATGACCCAAAACACACTAGTAAACGGGCAAAGTCTTGGTTCCAAACCAACAAAATTAATGTTATGGAGTGGCCAGCCCAATCTCCAGACCTTAATCCAATTGAGAACTTGTGGGGTGATATCAAAAATGCTGTTTCTGAAGCAAAACCAAGAAATGTGAATGAATTGTGGAATGTTGTTAAAGAATCATGGAGTGGAATAACAGCTGAGAGGTGCCACAAGTTGGTTGACTCCATGCCACACAGATGTAAAGCAGTTTTAAAAAACTGTGGTCATACAACTAAATATTAGTTTAGTGATTCACAGGATTGCTAAATCCCAGAAAAAAAAATGTTTGTACAAAATAGTTTTGAGTTTGTACAGTCAAAGGTAGACACTGCTATTTTTTTGAACACAACCCTTTCAACTAATTGCCCAATTGCACAGCCTTAAGAGCGTGCATATCATGAATGCTGGGTCTTGTTTGTTTTCTGACAATCTACTGAACCTACTGGTAACTTGTTTGCCACGTAGCAATAAAAAATATACTAAAAACCTTGATTATTCTGGTTAGTCACATTGTACTGCTATTATTTTGAACAATACTGTATGTAGGTAGGTATCTTGGTAGATAGATAGGTAGTGATTTAGTACAACAATCTGTTCAAATTTACAACACTGAAAGCAACAAAAGCAGCAGACGTGCTGAATAAAAAATGCAAATTCATTCTCTGAAATTAGATGGCGCTTTTGGACAAGTAGCAATACAATGGTTACTATGTTTACCCCTGTAAACAAAACAGCATTCCACTGATAAACACTATTCTAATAGGCATTATATGGAAATAACATGAAAAAATGTCAACTGAATCTTTCTGAAGACAGTTCACTTTCATTCATGTTGTTTCTCCCTTTAAACTGGTAAATACGCTGAGATAGATATAGATTGCAAGTAGTGATGCGCGGGGTCGTTTTTTTTCCAGCCCGTGGGTCCCACTTTTAGGTAAGTATTTGGCCCGTCCCAGCCCACCCCGCAAATAAAGAACAATTTATTTACCCGCCCCGTCCCGACCTACGGGGTCAGCTGGTTATGAGACGACAGGCGCATCGGGGACATCACCAAGTTACGTTGCTACATAGACCTTCGTATTGCAACCTTATCAAAGAACCTAATAAAATATGAAAATATATATTCCAAATATTTAATATAGGCTATAGGGAATTGCGCACAACATACATAGATTTTTTTGCTAGTTATAGGTGGATATAGCTAGGTAGGTAGATAAAGATAGGTATGTAGATATACTGTAGGCTAGTAGATAGATATAGGTACTATATGGTACATAGATAAATGTTAGATAAATATATAATATGTAGATATGCATATACATTGATGGATAGACTGATAGATTAATAAAATGATAGATAGATAGATAGATAGATAGATAGATAGATAGATAGATAGATAGATCTAATGCTCTCAGTAGAGTTGTGAATGCTGAATTATGATAGTGTCTGTTGACTACTCCTTCTGTTCTGGTCTGTTGAGTAGTTTGCCCTCAGGGAATGTGTTCATCAATGTGTTACTTGAGTCTCTTCTTCTTTTGAACACTTGCATGCATCCCCAGGGTCTTCTTTACTTTGTTGGCTATTAAATTACAAAAATGTACCTTTTTCATTGATGATTTCACTTGTATTAGTTATCACACTTAATTCCTGGTAAAGATTGTGTCTTTTATTTCTAACTCTTGCAGGGCAAATTTACACATGTCCAAGCCACCACCAGAGCCGAGGCCTCCCAGTATGGTCAGCGAGTCCTCTGTCGCCGTCTCCTCATCCCCTGCGGACACCACCTCAGGATCCAGGGTGAGAAGCCCAGCCTCGCTTAGTGCTGATTTAAATTTTTTTTTAATGTGGCAGTAGTACTGATTCTCAATCAAGCCAAACATTTACACAGAGCACTTCCGGTTCCTGAAAGTGCCAAACTGGCTAATTATCTAGTGAGCCTCACCATTACTAATGTGTGTGTGTGTGTGTGTGTGTATCTCATATTAAATCATTGAGAACTGATAATGTTTTTATAGATAATAGGGAGAATAAATTGGCCTCATCTATTTTTGCTATATTCCTCCAAATTTGATAAATGACCCAAGCTGAAGGTGTAATAGCTTACTGATTTTTCTAGCACCAGAGAAGCTGGGCTTAATCTTCTGTGCGGCTTGGCTGCGTTGTGCAGAGGTCATGAGGTAATACTGCAGAGAACATCTGCAGGGGATTGAGAAATGCACAGAATGTCTCTCGCTACTTCCTGCTAATTAAATCTGAGCGTGTGTGGCACAGTTACACTCTAGGTGTAAATGCAGCAGAACTGTTTTATTGGTGCTCCTATTACTCTGTCTTGGTCTAGTGCATTAATATACACTGCCATATGTAGAGTTTTTCCATCTGTTAAAGAACATGAGCTGCACTAGAGGTCAAAGAACTGACAAGCACAGGCTGGGTGTTCAGCATTTTTCTTTGGAAATTTAATACATTTAAAATATAGAAATACAAATACAATTGTATTATAAATATAATTAATTACAAATAATTTTAATTAATATCTATACCAAAGTGGGTGTTTATATCTATTTACATTTAATTGTGTGGATGTGCATTCATTCACTCAAGTCATTTGGCATGCATCCATAGATTTCTCAAGTTTCACTGGTAATGGCAATGCAGAGATGCAGATATTTCTCCCTATTAGAGAAAACCATTTTGACACATTGAAGTTTTAATGGCCTGGCCAGACACACATTGGCTGTGTCACTATGTGGTAAAGAGTTTGATGCTGCCCTGTCAATGACAGGACTGTGTCAGCATCATATGAGCTTTCACAAACCGATCGATCCAACCCAGAGGCCCTCATCTCTGCGCGCACACACATATTGGGTTTCCGTGCTTTATGGGGACATTCCATAGGCCTAATGGTTTTTATAATGTCAACCTAAACCTACCCCTCACAGGAAACGTTTAGCATCTAAAAATAATAAATAAATAGATTTTATAAGCGTGTTTCCTAACTGGGACCAAACAATTTCTATTTGGATATTGCCATCTTTGTCAAACATTGTGTCCTCATAATATAGGGTTTACCATGACTACACACACTTTACTGGGAATAAACCAGTCTCCTCGTGGGCATCAGTCATTGTTTCGCTTAAAAAAATTATATAATATATATATATATATATTTTATTTTTTATTTTTTTTATTATTACTCATTTGGGATAAATGCACATTTGGGCTGACAAATGATCAATTAAATTGAACTTTATTCAGATCAAGGTTGATAAACGCAACAAACCCTGTTATTGTAAGCATTCTGCAGTAAAAATGTTTTCCTTGAACATAAATTGTTCTCAGAATGTTTTTTTTTTTTTTTTTTGACAATTTGACCACATTAAAAAACATTACCAAGTCAAACATCCAAATGCTTTTGGATGCCACTTTACCTTACTGATGCCTGTGTATGCAGCATTTTAATCGAATCAAATGAAGCAAGTGGATACTTTTTTCTTTTAAATACCACAGAGTTTGAAACCCAGTGGGAAGGTGCATTGCTTTGGCAAGCGTGACCATTCCATCAAAAGGAACCCTAATGTCCCAGTGGTGGTGAGAGGATGGCTCTACAAACAGGTACGGCCCTCAAGAGTGAAACCCTAATGCGAGTGATTACAGAATTATAATTTTGATCTGAACTGAGTGGTGTTCAGATGTTAGATTAGTTCTTAATTAGGCCTTATGATGAACTGAGACCCACAGGCCATAAGCTGATTAACTGAACATGTTATTCAACATAGCATATTAAATAAATATTCAGTCTTAACAAAGGGGCCTTCAGTTAAATGCTAATACTAATATTTAAATTGGTAATAAGTAATGTTGGATGATGAACTGTCTGTTATTTTATTAGATTTCTTTAATTTTCTGAAAATGTTTTTTGTGGGCTGATTTATTATTCTTCCACCATCAGGACAGCTCAGGCATGAGACTGTGGAAGAGGAAATGGTTTGTGTTGTCTGATTACTGCCTGTTTTACTATAAAGGTGAGTTATAATACTCCGCTTTAGTTAGCTGCAATGATCTAAATTTAGGTCTCTAATTTTATTGCACAATAATCATGTTTTAGAAGTAAAACACTCAACTTCTTTAATACATTATTATGAGAGTGCCTATAATTAAATACGCAAAAGCAGGTTTTTCATTTACTATCTTTATCCCTATTGCTTGCACACATCATTTTTAATAATCATATAAACACAGTTCACATTAAGTAGAGCACTGTTTTGATCTTTAATCATTTCGGTGGGCAGAGTGGAGTCTCACTTACTTTCTGTCATCTGTGTTAAAGAGTATTGCCGAAAAACAAACTAACCATCGTTCAATTGTAATTGAACCCTTTTCAAATATTTTCACCTTGCATCTGTACTTTGCTCACAGATAGTCGAGAGGAGACGGTTCTGGGAAGCATTCCTCTGCCTAGCTATGTCATTTCCCCCGTGGGACCTGAGGACCACATCAGCCGCAAATATGCCTTTAAGGTAAGAGCATGGTGATAATCTGAGCTCTAATGCTACTCTGTTCCTGTGTGTAGGCTCACCCTCACTGGCTTCATTGGCTACGCCTTCAGGAAGTCTGTGTCCTGTGGCTTATTATCAGTGGTGTTGTGTGGGCAGCAGTCAGGGATGAATGATTAATGTGGCAGTTGTTTGGCTCCTCTCTCTGCCCTCTTCTGACCACACAGGCCACTAAGTAAGCTTTTTTCTTCTCAGGGTGCTCACAAACTCATAAGGCACTCGACTAAAACTCTGCTTGTTTTAACTAATAGCATCATGTTCCTATACACAGTTATCTAATATATTCTTGTCATTGAGTTGAAGACCCTCAGAACAAGCCAAGTTAGAAGTGTCTCATATTTTATATGAATGCATTGCATTTTGCAAACTATTAAAATTCTTATCAGTGTAGGTGATAAACTATATTATTATATCACTATACTGTATTACAAACAATTTTTTTTTTTTGATCATAGTGTTGATTAGGTCGAGCTTTTTAAGCTTAGTTTTATCCACCAGCATAGTTTAAATGTGTTAAAACGCTGTATCTTGCAGCCTCTCATGACTTAATTCTTTACATTTGGAATAGCCCATCTCTTTTTGACTGGCGCTGTTCCCCTCGATGTCTGTTATCACAACGCTGTCATCACCGAAGCTGCTGTTTGCTCACAGGAATTCACACTGAGCTTCCGCCCGACTCGTTCAACAAGTTTTCCACAGACCTGTTCTCTTTCACAGAGCGGACATGGCAACATCTTTATCTAAACCCTTCTCTGAGTGAGGCCTATTGATGGCGAGTTTCCACTGAGCCTCACAAACTTCCTCCCACTGTTTACTGCGGTCTGGCGGACAGTGAAATAATGTTTAAGAACAGAATATCCCAGAAGGCTTAACACCATTTATATTATACCTAATGCTCTGGAAAATAGTCTTGCTTAAACCCTTGTATCCACACTGATAGCTAACCTCTAACTTTGAAATGTGAATCAAGCTTTGCGTTTCGGCTTAATCTACCTCAGTTTCCTCCTGAAGCAAAGGCTCTTCTGAAGAACAATACTCCAGGAATGTTTGATCCCATCACTGCTGTAGTTTATTCATTTCCTCCGCTCAGTCATTCTTCCCTATAGGTACACAGTGCATCGTTCGAACTCCATTATTCCCCAGTGCTGGAATTTGTTTGACTATTGTGCCAGCAGGCAGATTAATTATACATCTACTCTATTTCTAATATCCTCCCTCTTATTGCCCTACAGTCTGTAATGTACCAGAGCAAGGTGAGAGGCCCTGTTCTCTCATTGGCGCTCTGGGTGTTAATTAGCAGGTTGTTAGTTAGGAGATCTCCATCGGTGAAACTAGCCAGAAGCTATTTGAACATCTGGCTGCTTTATTTTCATGTGAATTTGACCCTAAGGTATGCTGTTTATCTAATGTTTTCTGCTCTAACTGTCTTCTCTTAGTCAGCAATTAATTAGCTTGTCTGCATATTGTACATGTGAAGATTTTTGCATGTTTATTTTCTGTAATGTTAAGATATCTTTAGAGCTGTCTGTGGTTAATTTCTTTATTTAAATATGATGTGTGGGTCTACACGGCAAATTCGAGTGAACAACTTGGAACCTGTTCTGAAATCTGCATTGGGTAAACTTTGGCTGTCACGCTAAATTCAAGTGAATTTCTATTGAAATGCCTGATTTTGCACACAAGAATTCACAGAACAATGGTAAATTTATCTGCATCTTTGAGTATGAGCAATTCTTTTTACTGAATCAAAAACATACAGTGCTGACTGAATACCCAATCAATAATTTTTAAGAATATGTTCAACTGACTGATTGTTGACAGATCTGAGAATGCAGTTGAAGTTGAAGCATGAAGTTATGAAAGGTCCTATATTTCATGTAGGAAAGATATAACATTTGAATTCAAGCATAGAAGAACTCACAATGTAGCTGCAATTGATTTCTTTATTCAGCTACAACAATTAAATATTATGATGTTTATTACTCATCTTGTCCTGTTCTCTGGAGTGTTGTACTTCTGCTCTCCCAGAGGTGTATTACTGCTTAGCTTTGCTGCCTCTAATGTTAATTGCGTTTCCACTCACCCTGCTTATCTGACTAATATTTCACAACCAGGGACATTTCAACACATCCTCTAGTTTTGGTTAACATTCTTCACATAGGCCGTGATTCCCCTCCCTCTGTTTTTGCACAACTCACACTTATTCTCTCATTCCTATTGGCCTATTGCTTCCTGTTGTGACCTGGTGCATTATGGGAGCTGAACCGGGTGCATCTGGTGGAAGGGCCGTCTCCTGAGTCAGCCTCTTGCATGAATAGGTACTTTAATTTCCATTCATCATTACTATCAGCGGATCTCCACTCCATCACCATCCCTGTATGGCATTTTCCTAGGCAGATGAAAAATGCACATAGCCCATGTGCATCGATGTGTTTCAGCATGCATTCTGCAACTCATTCTGCTTCCTCAGGAACAGGCAATGCCAGCTCGACAATCCTGTCTTCATACTCATCTCCCCGATGTGAATATTGGATATGCTGATTCTTCCTTATGAATGTGTGGATCTCATAGTAAAGATAGGGACTGTTGCAGACTGGCATTGCTTAATTCCTCTTTTCACTTCATCACATGCATCAGTATTTCCAGTGTTGGTTATCATCCACACATTTCTACACTCTCATGCTATTCAGTCATTTTTTAATTTTTAGTACTGTAGCTATAATATGAAGTGCATCTGTTAAATATACAGTATGTATATTATATTAGCATTTTTTTTGTATGTACACTACTGGTCAAAAGTTTGGGTTCTTTAAATAAAATTAATGACCCCACTTTTAATGTATAACACATCTGAATTGTTATTCTGTACTATTATGTATGTTTTTAACCAAATGTGAATTTCTCAGAGACATTAAAGCCAAAGGATATGTATGCATCCAGTGTATTCTTGAATGTTTAACTTAAATATAATTTCTTTCTGAGGAATTTTCCACGTAATTTACAATTTATAATCTGTGGACAACATTTGTGGCATGTTTTTGAATACCACGGATATTACTTTGATTTTATAAGATTTGTCCCTCTGACAAAAAAAATAAAAAAATAGTAAAGAAAGCATATCCGACATAGCTTAAATGGAAACACTAACTTTTTTTTATAGCTGTTCTTTTGCAATATTTGTATATTTTATATGTTTTGGCATCCCTGCTTACATGACAGTTAAACTACAGTTCTGTTTTTGGTCATTTTTCACAACCTTAGGAACATTGCTCTTTGTGCCACAGATGCCGTCCATAGATACTACGTAGTAAATAACCCTGAATATTCCTTTAACCTCTGAAGCGGTTGAGTGATTGAGCAAATTCATCTGATTAATTACTGCATATCCCTCTTAGAGGGATAACGCTGAATGAAAGCTCAGGACTAGATGGGTAATCTGAGGTCATTAACTTCTTAAAGACAGCAATGTGAGAAGCATATATATCAGCAGCCATGCTTTCCTTCAGCAGCTGAAACTTGATATATTATAACAGGCACTGAAATCACTTTTCTCTTACCCAGGTTTTGTCTTCCATTTCTCATTCTTTGTCATGATAAAATGTTATGAATGGGTACGAGATTTGTGCCTTATTTTTCCTTTTCTGCTATTTTGTTTATTCCTATTTGTATGTGTAGATGTGTGTATGGCAGTAGGAGATTTTATTATATTAAACTAAAAGCATTTTTTCATAGAATAACATTACGTCCTTAGTTACAGATCACTGAAACAAGTATTCTGAGATATAACGCGTGTCTCCCTGACAGCCCTAGGGTCTGTAAACTGCAGAGGAATGCAAGACACTGTTGTTTAAACAGTCTGTCAATCATTTTGAGTGTTCGGGTTTGCTGATATTTTTTTCAGATGACAACGCACACATCACATAGACTTCTCTAGTCAACGCATGTGTGCTATCAGACATAGAACTGCAACAAAGTAGATGAGAACACAGTAGGATAATATGAAGACTTCAGGTGCCGATATCGGATATTGGAGGGGCTGCTTCAGTCATTAGTGTGTGACAGGTGGGATAATAGACTCCTGGAGAGGCAGAAGAGATGTGCAAGTCAAACTGTGAATTAAGAGGCACCTTCGATGTAGCCCAGAGGCCTCTGCATTGACTTTCTACAGAATGAGTCAGTGTTAGCAGATGTAAGCTATGCGTGTTTGTTGTTGTAGAGGTGGTAAGGACGGTCTGCCGCCTGTCTGAATGGGTCAGGGTGGGACTGGAAAAAGTGCTGAGCTGGACTCTGTTTGTAAGCGTTTAGATGTGTGAGTGGTGGCCGTACCCTCATCAGAGAGATTAGACAAACAGTTGCATTTTAGCAGCAGCAGATTTAGTGAACAGAAGGTGCATGGAGCTAGTTTAGCTGGGGGGGGCTGTTAACCCTAGGCATTAAACCGAGTAAGAGAATTAACGGCTTTGTTCATGTAAGTATTTGTGTGCGTCTTTAATGCTGTGTTTTTTAACATTTGTGTGGTGTGTTTGGCAAATGACCCGAAAAGTATTTGAACAATTATGTGTACACTTGATAATCAAATGAAGAGGGGGAGGGCATGTACAGTCAGAGACACTTGTGTGTAAACCCTCTGCTGAAGTAAATTATATGATATTCCTGTGAAATAAGTAGGAAAGAATTTCAATCATCTTTCCTCTCTGCAGGAATAGCTCAGTTTATTGATTTATCATGTGTTTGCTGTGTACTGAAGGTCGGGGTTCAGATATCCAATGTTGAGTTCTTGACATTGATGGGTTTTTATTCTATGGAAGCCTGTTTCTACCTCAGGTTTAAAAAAAGTAAAAGGCTACTGATGTTTTAACTCAAAATAGCGACTTGATGTCCACATTATAAATTAATTTCTTCCAATTACAACTTTATTCTTTAGAGCTGTAAACTTTAGAATTTTAGACCTCAAAATGTTATGTCCCATATTTGTTTCCCACATTTTTAATGAAAGAAATTAATATTATTATTAGGCAAGGATGCATTCAGTTGATCAAAATTGACCGTAAAGATTAGTAATTTTGAAATTAGATTTCAATTTTTAAATAACTGCTATTCTTTAGACCTTTTTTTTTTAGACAAAGAATCCAAAGAATCACATTTATTAAAATATAAATGGCTATTTTAAAACATTTTCAATTATTACATTATAATATTTAATTTACTGTTTTATTGTTTTCCAAATAAAAGCAGCCTCGGTGAGTAGGAGACTTCTTTTATAAGCATTATAAAAACTTACAGACCCAATTCTTTTTTTTTTTACTGTATTGTAGATCTCTCAAATGCGACTTTCTGTCTCACAAAGTTTGTTTAAAACTTTCTGACAGTTATCAGCTGTTATACTATAAGGCATAATGGGCTTCCATATTCTGAAGCGTAGTCTGACTGCAGTACAACAATTAAGAATTTATTTATTAATTTTTTTTTTTTTTTTTACAAAATCTCAAATGCTTGCACAGTACAGACTGCTAGTGCAGATCATTTGACTGAATTGCATGGTAGTATTTGTAACAATGATAATGTAGTTATCATTGGTTGGTAATCCTCTTAAAGGCCGTTTCCTCAGCTCTGATGAACAAAATAAACAGACCAGTTGAGCATGACTTCTGAGTTTGCTACAGTGATGCTGTCACAACAATACTGGGGCCCGCTGGTCCGGTGCCTCGCGTGCGTGTGCAACCTCTATGTATGGTCAGAGCTGATGGTCCCCTCTCTCTCTCTCTGTCTCTCCCTCAGGCCTGCCACACGGGAATGCGCTCCTACATTTACAATAAGAATTCTCTGATTGGCTCGCAGGCAGAGCACTGTGGCATGAGGACCTATTTCTTCAGTGCTGACACACAAGAGGACATGAATGGCTGGATCCGGGCCATGAACCAGGCTGCACTGATGCAGAGCCATGGCTTGAAGAGGTCAGTCACCTCCTGCTGCTGCAAATCTTTTCTCAGGGCTGGTGTCTAGAAACAAGATCAGTATCTAGAGACCTGGGCATTATATTCCATTAAATACAACAGGGTAATCCATACGGTATTTATTTATTTATTTATTATTATTTTCAAACAGTGATTGTATTTGTCAGACATAATACAAACAAGAAAAAGCAGACAGCAAATGCATAAAAACATCCAAAATACATGAAAATGCAAAAATCTAAAATAATACCCACTGATGGATTGAAAAAAAAAATTGCCTTAAATCTTCCTGATTGTGTTGGATTCATAAAAAAAACACTTTGTTTTAATAAATAGGACTTCTGAAAAAAACTTTTCTTTTCTGCTGACATGGCCAAAAGTGAATGGCTGGAGGAAAATAATATTACCCAATAATCTCCCTCATGGTTCAGTCAAATCCTTATGGATTTTGTCTGTACAGATTTCCCCACAGATGTCCTTAAAAGTTCCCTTAAATATTATTTCTCTGAAAAATGTCACATTAATGAAGTCAAAAGTTCTTTTTTTTTTTAAGAACTGGCTTACAGTTTTAGACATTTTGAGATAATAACCTAGTATATTAATATTTTTTTCTCTCCACTGCTTTCCCCTCACACTTGAATTTCCTCTATTTAACATTCATTAATGTCACTTAAACTTTATTTTCCTAATTCTTTGATATTATGTTTTTTTTGCCTTGGTCTGTGTGTAACGTGATGTGATGATTGATATTTCGAACTATGATAATTTCATGCACAATAGAAGTAAAGTGGTCTAAATGGTTTCTGCACTACTGTTAAGTTTAATTGATCTAGTGAAGGCTGTCCAATGATGTCAGCCATCTGTCGGGGTTCATTCTTGTCAAAGTTTGAGCTCCATTCATTGTATTCAGCTAGGGAGGCTGGCAAGCACATGCAAAATAAAAAAAATAAAAAACTGTCTTTCGCCAGGTACACAATTTTAAGTTTGGTAAACTCTGAGCTGCGAATTCACAAAGCATAAAAACATTAATCTTATAACGGATCTAAAGAGCATCTAAACATCACAAATTGACCTCTTCGCTGAATTCAAAGCGTGCACAAACCTAAAAATTGCCTGGTTTGCAGTATTTTGTGGTCTAAAGTAATTTTCTAGGCTCGAATGACCGCAGCTTTGCTCTTTGTGCCGACTTGGTTGTGTATTTGAAATTGCTACTACTTTTTGAAAACTCATGGGGACAATTTGTTGTCCTAGAAAGTATTTGGATCATTTTTAAGATGGCCATTCAAGTCACTGGAAATACTGATGGCATTAATGCTGTGGACTAGTTATTTAAAGGAATAGTTCACCTAAAAATGAAGATTTGCTTACCCTCTGGAGATATGGATCATTACATCACTTGCTCAGCAATGGATCTTCTGCAGTGAAAGGGTGCCATCAGAATGAGTCCAAACTGCTGATAAAACATCACAATAGTCCACAAGTAATCCACATGATCCAGTAGATCTATTTTGGACTGGTTTCATTTCTTAATGTTATTATTGTGATGTTTTTATCAGCTCTTGGACTCTTATTCTGATGGCACCCATTCACTGCAGAGAATAAATTGGTGAGTGAGTAATCAAAGGCTAAATTTCTCAAAATCTGTTCTGATGAAGAAACAAATTTGTCTACATTTGAGTATATTTTCAGCAAATTTGAATTTTTGAGTGAACTATTCCTTTAAGCTCCTGTCTGATGTGATGTATAGATCAGGGGTACAGCAAAAACAGCATGGTGTACGCACTCCTCTGCTGCTGTGGTGCTGGTGCAGAGGCACAGTGCCATAGTTGTGTACCCTTTGACACTGCAGCTCTGGGGAGGAGGATCACTGCGGCACGCTGCAGCCAGATGATTGTGGGCCACCAGCCCAGAACACAGCACTCAGACTGGGGCGTGATGTTAGTGTGCTGCCCCATGAGTGGAGAGAGGGTTTGTCCCTAGGGCTTTTCTCCAGCTATAAAAGCTGGGCTCTTATGGTACAATACATAAAAAGGAGAGTAGGTGGTTTATAATGTCATTTATGGTTGGTAGGGCTAGTGTAGTGGCTGTATTTGTTGGATTTTGTAGGCAAAAGCTTTTACACAAGTATGTGGATGGTTGGCAGTTTTGCTATACTTGCCAATCTGATGCCTGATCACCTGTCTGATCACGATGAGGGTTGATATGTCAGTGTTAGTGATGCTGTACCCTTTTGAGGTTCCTCTGTAGGCCCTTGAGTTGTGTGAGGGAGATTTTGAATGTAATATAACAGTGCCATCTAGGGATAGCTTGACAGTATTGCACATGATGACTTTACCTTTATCAGTTAGAATTTGAATGTCCTTTGATGCATTTCAAGTTTCCTTTGTAAATGTATCATGAATGTGTTTTAAATAAAAGCTTTGTTAAAATAAATTCTATATTAGGGAATGCTTTTGTCAGTTGAGGCTGATCTAGTAAGAAAACGAGTAGCTGAAATGATGACCTTAAATTAATTTAGGAAATTAAATTAATTGATACATTATAGGTACATATTAATTATAATACATTTATTTATCATTTGTGCCATATCTTGTCAAATTAGTAACTGTTAAGGAAGAAGTAATAAGTCTAATAAAAAATGTCATAAAAAATTTTAACATTTTGAAACCAAATCTGTCTTCATTTGGCCTCAAAAAGAGTTTTGTTTCCACAAAAAATTAAGCAGCACCTGTTTTCACCATTGATGATGATAAGAAATATTTATTGAGCAAATCAGCATATTATAATTATTATTTTTTAATGATTGTGTGACACTGAAGGCTGGATTAATTATATTATTTTATATTTAAATATATTTAATATATAAACATAACATATATATTTTTAATATATACATGCATGTGTTTGTTTTTATAAATACATAATAAATATACACAGTACACACTTATATATTATGTAAACAAAAACTTTGATTTTGGATGCGATTAGTCGCAATAAATCGTTTGACAGGACTAAATTTTAAATATATTAAAATAAAATAAAAAAGGTTATTTTAAAATGTAACCATGTCTTTCGTTACTTTGAGCATAAGATACCTATTTCAAAAACATCAAACATCTTACAGACCTTAATGTTTTGAATAGTAGTGTATATAATACAGTATATATAATAGTACATGAGTCACATTGGCTTCTTTTGTGATGTTTTTATTGTGAAGTAGAAAGCAGCTTGGATGTTATGCTAAATTCTTCTTTTGATATTCTACAGAAGAAAGAATGCCATACAGTAAATGTTTGAAATGTCATGTTGCTATTTTGATAGCTAGACCGTCGGTTCAAGGTCAGTTATCTGTACAGTGAGTTGTACATTCAGTTACTGTACAATTAATGCAAAAGTCAAGAATCATGTCTGTCCTGTTTGTTTCCTGATCTGATTCATCTTCGGAAATGAGTCTTAAATCTCATATTAAAGGTCAAATATTAACTGTTTGTTTTCTACTATTAAATAATTATTTTACATCCACAGAGAAGCTGAAAGAAGCTTCAAATCTGAGCAGCAAGCAACCCCCCAGACCAACCATTTCAGCAGCAGCATCAGAAGCTCCTCCCAGGCTGAGGGCCTCCAGCAGACAGTACATGTGGAGGTGGCAGAGCTGAGGCCAGAGCGAGATGGGGAGGACTGCTACGTTTACAGCAAGGAACTGATTGAGGATCCTGTTAAAATCTCCTCTGGGGAGTTGGAGATGGAAGGGTTTTCCCAATCAGGTGCCCATTCTCGCCCACCTTCCACAGTGCCCACTCACAGGAACGGGCTGCCCCCCTCGGCCATACCTTCTGATCAGAACGGGAACGTGGTGTATAAGAGGGGTCTCGTCCCCCGTACTGACACAGAGAAAAAGGTGCAAAGGAAAACTGCGCTGGCTCAGGTTGAGCACTGGGTGAAGGTGCAGAAAGGAGACCCCAAAAGGTCAGTTTTGTGTGTTTGTGCTGTGATAAGGGGAAAAAATGTTGGAAAAGCATACAGGGTTATATGTAATACTCTAATTAAATGATGTAACATTGGGAACTCTAGCCATTGTAGGATTCAGTTCACATATAGATTCTTCTTATGAAGGAGCTCCCACTAGTGGTTATGATGTAAACACACTAAATATTAAAGGGAATGTTTCATGTTGTAGCAAGGGTTTTATTTATTTATTTTTTTGTAAAAAAAAAAAAAAAACATCCAATAATCACATTTACATCTGCATTTTAGCAGAAAAACAGCCAGCAAAACAATTCCTTAGCTTTAAGTTTTTTCACTTAAACTTATATCTGTAATATATTAATAAATTATAATTTTATTATATTCATTATATATATATATATATATATATATATATATATATATATATATATATATATATATATATATTTCCATTTTTGTTAGTTTATTAGCATAGTGATAATAATTAATATTTGTATTATTAATATTATTATAGTTTGTATAACAGTTCATATATACATACCTATAATAATAGAACATATAATATAGCATTAAAAAAATTATGTTTTTATATAAATACCGTGTATAGCATATGAATGCTAACTGACAGTGGGAAGGACAGAATATTAACAGAAAAATAACTTTTTATTTATGCAAAATTGCAGCCATCCCACTGTTGAGTACACCCTACCCAGACGGACACCACCTCTCCAGCCTAAGTCCGTCATGATGGAGACGTACCAGTCGTTGCCAAAGACCACTCGCCACCACTCCGGAAGCAGTTCCCCACCAGTGCCACGCAACCTGCCTAGTGACTACAAGTACGCCCACGACCGGCTTAGTCACTTTCGTATGTCCACTGATGAGCGGATGGCCACTAAAGAAGGCATGGTGTGGCAACTGTACGAATGGCAGCAGCGCCAACAGTTCCGCCATGGAAGCCCCACTGCACCAATCTACACCGGCCCTGATTACATGGACACATCTGCCTTCAGAGTTACTCTGGAAATGCCACGATCCATATCTGTGCCACCATCACCATGTGACATACCCCCACACGGTCACCCCTCAAAGTCCTTGTCCCCTCGCAGGCCCCACACGCCCGCAGACAGGGTGACGGTGCGTCCGCTGGATGACTTCTCCACCGTGGACACTCCCAGTTTGGGTTCTCCCAGAGGAATATGTTCCCAGATCTCAAAGGTAGGGAACGTGGAGCAGTTCACATAATCTCACAATTTCAAATTAGTTGTGGCGAGTTCTTCTCTTTGTTCAGACCACAGAAGTGTTGACTACCAAAGGCGTTAAGGGTTATGAGAAAACCGAGTTTCCATTTACTCAAGCTTTGATTTGGACTTTGTGACAGGATTCACACAGTCTTCACTCAGGGCTTGATTCCTAGGTGCAGAGGGTGTGTTGAAAGAAAGCATTTTTGTTTATGTGTGTCGCTGAAGAAGATGCTTGTGTGACAAATAGTAGCATCTGCCAGCTACACCCCCCACATGAGAGCGCCGCTCCCAGCGCCACATTCACACGCGACAGCAGTCATAGAAGCCTCTGTGTCTCTTACAAGTTAACATACTGTCACTACCATTTCTGCTCTGCATACGTCAGGACTCGTGTGAACTCACTAATTACATGCCTCCAAATGAAAGATTCTCAGAAGCTGTCAAAAACCAGACAGAAAAAACAACAACAACAACAAAAAAAACATACAGTCTGTGTGCAGTGATAGAACAAAAAATATACAGCAGAATCTAAAAATCTGCTAGAGAAAATTTTTATTTTTGTTTCGTTACATTAATCAAAAAAAATGAATGAATTTAAAAATTAAAATATATTAAATTATGCAAGTGTCATTTTAAATTGTAATGTTACTTCATAATATTACTGTTTTTTTATTTGTTTTTTGGAAATGTATTCATAAATTTTTAAAAGTACCGATATTGCAGTGTTATCCCTATGTTAACTGAAAGTCATAAGTACTGCATGTAAAAAATTAGAAAAGAATAAGAAATGTTGATTTCTACATCAGAACTACGGTGTATATATATATATATATATATATATATACACACACACACACATACAGTGCTATATATATATTCATGTTTTGTTATGTTGTTGCCTTATGTTAAACTGCTTTATATGACTTATTTTCCACATCAATCTACACTCCATACCCCATAATGGCAAAGCACAACAGAACTGTCACAACTTTGTAAATGTATTAAAAAACAACAACAAAAAAACTGAAATGAGTACATTGCATAAGAATTCAAACCCTTAACTTAAAACTTAGCTGAAGCACCTTTACAGCCTCGGGTATTTTTGGATATGATGCAACAAGCTTTGCACATTAGCATTTGGCAATTATCTGTCATTCTTCATCTTACCCATTCACTTCTTAAGCTCTGTCCGGTTGGATGGGGGCAGACACACATTTTCAGGTTTCTCCAGAAATATTTGATTGGGATCAAGCTGCAGGCTCAGGCTGGGCCTCTCAAGGACATTCACAGAGTTGTCTATAAGCCACTATTGCTGTGTGCTTAGGGTCATTGTCCTGTTGGAATGTGAACCTTCTGCCCAGTCTCAGGTTCTGAATGCTTTGGACTGGGTTTTCATTAAGCTTATCTCTATATTTTGGTGCATTAAGCTTTTCTTCTACTCTGATGAGTCCCTAAGTCCCTGTCGCTGAAAAACATCCCCACAGCATGAGGGTGCTACCAGCACACTTTACTTTTGGAATGGTACTCTGCAGGTGATGAACACAGCCGGTTTCCTTCAAACATGATGTTTGGAATTGAGGTTCATCTATCCAAAGAACATTGTTTCTCTCAGTCTGAGGGTCCTTTAGGTGCTTTTTTTGCAAATTCCAAGTCTTCTTTCTTGTGTCTTCATTGAGGAGAGGATTGAGTCTGGCCACACTGTCATAAAGCACAGATTGGTGGAGTGTTGCAGCGATGTTTGTCCTTCTGTAGGTTTCTCCTATTTCCACATATGATCATAGAGCTTAACTATAGTGACCAGCAGCTTCTGGTCACCCCTCAAAGCCCTTCTCCATCAATTGTTCAGTTTGGCCAGGAGGCCAGCTCTAAGAAGAGTCCTGGTTGTTCCAAATGTCTTCCATTATGGATAATGGAGGCTACATGCTTTTGTGAACCTTCAGTGCAGCCACATTTTTTTCTGAACTTTTCCACAGGTGTGTGGTGTGATGCAATCCTGTCTCTGAGCTCTACAGGCAGGTTGGGTTGTCTATTTGTAAAAAAATATTTTATTTTTATTTTTTTTAACTCAGGGATTGGTCTTTGTTCTAATATGCATTTTCAGCTCTTAGATTTTTTATTAAGATGTGTGCCTTTCCAAATAATACCCATCCAATTGAATTTCCCACAGGTAAGCTTCACTCAAAGTGTGATAACATTTACAAACAAAATTAATGCTCTTGAGCTAAATTTGAACTGTCCTAGACAAGGGTATGAATACTTATGCCCTGGAATTATTAGTTTTTTACCTTTAATAAATTTGCAAAAATGTTAAAAACCTGTTATTTGCTTTGTCATTATGGTGTATGGAGTGAAGTCTGATGTGGAAAAAAAAAGTAATTTAAAGCAGTTTAACATAAGGCTGCAACACAACAAAATATATATATAAAAAAAAAAGAATTGAATACTTTCGCAAGGCACTTTATATATCACACAGCGGGACTCTCTGTCACTGCTAGATTTGTGATATCAACTAACCAGCTGCAGATGTCTATCTATGCATCTTAAAGACTAGAGTGTGTTTTGTAGTGCTGTTGAGTTTTTGTGTTTCGTAGAGTGTGTTTTCATAGCTGCTGTCGTGGAGCATATCTCTATGGATGATAACTAGACTGGTTTTAGCTGATAAGATTCGCCAAAGGCTAAGCAATGCGCCCAGTGAACCTCCTCAGCAGTGGTCTCTTTCTTCTGATCTTGTATTTAAATAAAAAACCTATTATACAGCAAAAATGCAGTGCCGTGGGATTCGCATTGGAAATAGAGTCTACAGTGCTACTCTGCTGGTAGCAAACAAATGTTATTTTAAGAAAGAAGGTTAAAGATAATTTATGTGTAGTTAATTAAATCTCTTGTTGTTTGTGTCCTTTTGAGGTGCTACGATGGGCCTAGATGAAGAATTTTGTATGTTAAGCAAAACTGTCAAACCCTCAAAGCCCTGTGGCACATTTGAAATCAAGCACACAGTTGCTTAGCTTAAATAAACAGATGAATGAGTAAAATGTGCTCTGCTGAGCCCTAGTTTTGTGCTAAACTTTGAAACCGACTTTTACTTGACTTTAAAAATGTAGTGATGAAGTGAAGTGACGTGACATTCAGCCAAATATGGTGACCCATACTCAGAATTCATGCTCTGCTTTTAACCCATCCAAAGTGCACACACACAGAGCAGTGAACACACACACACTGTGAACACACACCTGGAGCAGTGGGCAGCCATTTATGCTGCAGCACCCGGGGAGCAGTTGGGGGTTCGATGCCTTGCTCAAGGGCACCTAAGTCGTGGTATTGCCAGCCCAAGGTTCGAACCCACAACCCTAGGGTTAGGAGTCAAACTCTCTAACCGCTAGGCCACGACTTCCCTAAGATGCTCAAGGTGAGCTCGTCCGGGATTTGAACCCAGGTCCTCTCGCACCCGAAGCGAGAATCATACCCCTCGATGTACAGTATCCATTAACTAAAAGAGAGAATTTGTGATTAATAGTGATAGAACTGTGATTTTCATTGTAAACGTCACCATTTGTAATGTTTTTGTGTCTTTACAGACCTCACAAATAGAGAGGAGATCCATGCCCACAATGGGATACATCACACACACAGTCAGTGCACCAAGTCTGCATGGAAAAACGGTAAGACTTCTACAGAGAGAGCATTTTTTTCAGACAAACTATCTAGGAAATGTAGGGGATCTGCTTGATAGATGACATTTTGGCCACAAGGAGCTTTCTGTTTTCTAGTTTTGATACAGTTAGTTGAGCTTTGTCATTAAAGACATGCAGTCACAGTTCGCCTTAGTCCACTTCTATTGGCCAAATTTCGAAACATCTTGGCACCACCCTGGTGGTCACCTCCTGAAGTGCTTTCTCTTCCGTCTCCCCGCTGTCCTGCAGCCGGAGGAGTTGACCCTGCTGCTCATCCAGCTCAGGAGACACCGGGCCAAGATGGCCAGCGTGCGCAGCGACACATTCACACACCTGCAGCACCAGCACAACGGCCTCTCAGGCCCCAGTTTGCAGGTTAGAGGGTCACATTTCTCCCTCAACCCACCCTGAGCCCCCCTCCCATCTGAGCATACCATGCCCTCCTCTTCTAACTCTCATACCGTACTCATCTTACTATCGTACGCTGTTGGTTGTAGTTATGATTGTGTTGGTTTGGTGTTAGCTCTCCGTTAGCATGGAGTCTGCAGTACAATGTTACAGCTTGGGCTGCGTAATTTGATGTAACAGTCTGTTTTGTGTTTTTGAAGATCTTTTCTTCCACATTTTGCTTTTTTTGGACCATTTTTTTGTAGATTCTTCCTCTCTTGTATTTTGGATCGTCAGATTGCTCTTCAGATAACAGCATGTTGCTTGTTGATTTGCCTGCATTCACATGATTGAATGTTTCTATGAACTGAAAACGTATTAAAAACCTCACTTGTTTATATGCAGTTTTGGATATGAAATGTCAGAAAGTACACAAGAATTTGTGTAAACATTTGATAGAACAGACGTAAGCTGTTACCCATTCTACTCTCTAGATCTGTCAGTACATAAGCTACAGCAGAGGTCCCCAACAACCGAGTCACAACCCAGTACCAGGCTGTGGAAGAGTTGCTATCGGGTCACAAGAACATTCAGGGAAAAAATGTGTACAGATATGACAATTTGTTATTTATTGTGCGTTAATGATTCTTATAAGTATTCTGAATTTTGACTGTATGCGATTGCTCTGGTCTGTCCTATATTTATTAGAGGTTACACAGATTGCAGAAACAAAAGGAAACTCGAATTCGCTACTCACGTGCTGTTCTCAAACGTCATTGTTTTAAATTACAATTTAAAAATAAATGTTTTCTCTTTTAAAATGTAATTTCCTGCAATGGTTAAGCTGAATTTTCAGCAGCTATTATTCCAGTCTTCATTGTGAATAAACTATCAGAAATCATTCTAATATACCGATTTGCTTCTCAAGAAAGCATTAAATTAGAGATTATTATCGATTGAGATTATTATAAGCATTGAAAAAAGTTGCTTAATGTTTTTTGGAAACTCTGATACATTTTCAGCATTCTGTGGTGAATAGAAACTGAATAATAATAATAATAATAAAAACTTCATAACATTATAAATATCTTTATTTTTAGTTTGGATCAGTTTAATACATCTTTGCTAAATGAAGTTACATTGTATGCTAAAAAATAGTATTCATTTCGAAAAAAAAAAATCCATAAACTTTTGAACAGTAGTGTATTTTTCTAAATAACCACCATGATAAGATGCACTTGCACAATGTGTAATAATGTACCAGCATTTGGATTTATAGTGTGCATGTAAATCAGTCTTAGTCTTGCACGTCGTACTCTCAAGCATGTGTCATGTGACCTGTTTCTTCATTTCCCATTTAAAGGCAGATGACACTTACATCCAGCTGAAGAAGAACCTGGAGTATCTAGACCTGAAGGTGGGCTCTAGTGGATCTGCCTTCACCTACTGTACCTTCTCCTCTTATCTTCTCCCTCTCTCCTTAAGGCATAAATTCTTCCTGATTTCCCCCTCTCCTTATTCTCTAAAACAGCTGTTCTGCTCTCTAACCCTGAAGGATGTGTAGAGTGAATTTAGAAATCGATGATTAAATACATCAGTCAGTATTTACAGAGAGCATTATGTGATTTTAAGCTTTTACTGCTAAAAATCTGATTTTATGCTGCAGTTTAGCAATAAAATTATTATCTTTGATTTTGCTAGAATCGGATTCGGAGTTGTTTTCCTCATTCCCAGTGGCATCAGTGGCCTTTAGAGCTCTTATATTAGAGTTCCTCCACTTTTGTCACAAACGTTTTATGTTCACCGACTTTTCCGATCCTGTTTGATATGGAGCGCATTACCTGTTTTAATTATTAATTCAGAATTCAAATGTATACATTGCCTCAATTTATACCAACGATTTACAAAAAACCCTTTTATCTTCATTTCAAACAGATGAAAAGTATTGAACCTCTCATCTATTCAGTACACAGTGCGTTCTGTCTGAATGTAAGGACGGTGTGCGTAATGTTATCATTTAATGCCTTCACCTGCTGTAGTGATGTAAATCCGCTGGACCGTTATCATTGCTCTGCAGAGTCATTTCTATGCGCATGTGCCACTTTGACAGCTTCATTTTTTTTTCCAAGGACGCCCAGGGTTGTTCTTTAGGTAAAATATCAATACTGCTCTGATGAGGGAATGTTATAGCGATTGCATTGTAAGTGGGAACATTATGTACAGTAAAGGCTGTGCTAATTATTTCCATTAGACATTAGGCATCAAGGAATTACCCTAGAGTGTGAGGTTTCCTGTTAATGAGTGAACGTTTATAGACAGCTGCTCTTACTTATAATGTATCCTTTAGCTAACCTCTGTTTATAACTAAATGATAGTCTTTCAGTGGGTTGCAGCTTGTCATAGGCTTCACTCCCACACGGTTCATGTCAAGTTCACCACTGATGAAAAGTATTGATACCTTGCCAAATCAAGAGCAGCGCTTTGGGTGGATCATTGCGGCTCTCCCCAAATACCCCAGTTGCTGTTTGTACGTAAACACATCGCAGAGCTTCCAAAAAGAGTGTTTGGATTGTTTTTTTTGTTGTTGTTGTTTTGTTCATCTGGAGATATTATGAGTTTGTTTATATGATTTCAGCAACCCTTTGTCAGTAGGCTGTGCAGTGTTGATGGTTGCTAGATCGATGCAACCGTACAGCTTCTTAGTCTTGATGTTGATGCCAATGTCTATGAAAGTGTATGAGCTTTTGCATTTCGTCAACAGGTAACTGGACGTGACTCGCTTAAAGATCGACCGCCTCGGCCGGTTAAAATAGCTGAAAGTGACATAGATGTAAGTTCTGTTCTCTGTTTATTAAAGCCCACTTTCTGAGCCCTGTCTCCCCCTCTAGATTTCTCTGTTGGCTTTGCACAGAAAGCTGTTAGTCAAGCCTGAATTTGTGCAAGTAAACACAGGCATCGGAGTGAGTCGGTGGTACACAGTGTGGGGAGAAGCAAGCTCTCTCTCGGTGTCAAGAAGAAATTGAAATTATTGACGAGGGCTTTTTATATTCAACGCTCAATTTAAAGGGAAAAATACATGCAATGGGAGTTTTATACTTTGGGCTTGTAAATTTTTCAGTTTGATTTTTGTATTGCAGTGCTCTCACTGTTTTTCGTTTGATTGGAGGTAAATAATCTGGAAGTCCTGGCTTTTCATCATTAACATTGTTTCAGTTTAACAATTTATAAGAATTTTGTTGGTGGATTTATCTGCGTAATGAATATTTAATGTGGTTAAAACAACAATATATGGCTGTAAAATAATAACAGCTTAATAATTAATCGGAGGGAACGATAAACAGCGGAGAATAAACAGGCAGTGTGAAGAAGACTGTAAACAAGGCACTTCTGCTGCACACGCACACGCACCCTAACCCATTTTTCGCTGAGAAAATGCTGTTTGTTTCTGCAAATAATGACACCAGAATTGTCTTGGGTGCATGGAGTTTATGCAAATGGATATCTTCAATAGTGGGAAATGTTGAATATGGAAGAGCGGAAGAATGTATTCTGTCGGCCCTCTGTTTGATATGTTTGTATGTGTTAATGGATTCAGTTCAGTCGTGGCCTCTGTTTGGTGACCGTGTTTTATTGCTGCTTGCTTGTGATTGTCTCTCCAGGTGAAGCTTAGTAGGTTATGCGAGCAAGACAAGATCCTACAAGAGCTGGAGGCCAGGATACGCACACTCAAAGAAGATAAGGTGCCTTTTTTTTCTCCCTTATCTAAATTCACTATTCTAAATCAGGCATTGAGGATATTGAATTGTGTATCAACTGAATGGTAAAAATGTGTTTAGTTTTCAGCAGGGCTACCCAGTTTAGCATGATTGTCATTTCATATCAATTAAGCTGTATACACTACCATTTAAAAGCTTGGAGACAGTAAGATTTATATTTTAATTATTTTTTATTACTTTTATTGGTAACACTTAAAGCTTTTATGTATAATCCATTATAAATGCAGTTTTATGCATTGTATGCACTGTACAATCCCAGGAATTCATTGTTACACTACACATTTTAAATTTGTTTATAATTATTTACGACAATATTGTATTGTAATGCATATTATCAATAATTATAATGCAGTATACCCTTTAGTAACTCTTTATGATGCATTATACATAAAAGGCTTTAAGAACTTAGCAAGGATGTATTAAATTGATCCAAAGTGACTAAAGATCATGTTAATGTTACAAAATAATGTTAAAAAGGTATGTTGTTTTTTTTCTATCCAAAAATGCATCACAATTTCCATAAAAATAATGGCTCCTGAATTCCAGCTTTGCCAAAAAAAAGTTGTTGTATTTTAAAATATACGAAAATAGAAAAGTTATTTTAAATTTTAATCCAATTTTTCAATATAACTGATTTATTGTTGAGGAGACTAATAAGAGACTTCTTTCAAAAACATTGAAAAATCTTACAGACCCCAAACTTTTGAATACCCCAAAGATCTCTACACTGCACAATAAAATTATGATTTATTCTGTGTCTATGCCTTGTTGATTATAATGGATACATTGTGGTTTTTCATGTCATTCGCTTGAAGATCTATTTCTAGTTGATCCATCCCTTTAAAATTCCTTTTACTGTTGCAACCTAATATAGTCGGATTGATTTTACCACAATTTTGACTCGAATAGAACCAATTTTAACCAATACGTAATTTAGATGTTTCAACATAAAGCAAAATTTAGACCTCAGTGGAATGCTGTTTTCAGAACTGAACAATTGTGCAGCCCTAATGTCCAACCTGATGTCTTGGTCCCTAGTGCTAGTTCTTTTTCTAACTTCTTGATCTGCATCATCTTCTATCCCTCACCCAAATCTAGGACAAGCTCGAGTCAGTTCTGGATGTTTCCCATCAGCAGATGGAGCAGTACCAGGATCAGCCTGGCCATGCAGAGAAGATTGCCTATCAACAGAAGCTGTTACGAGAGGACGTGGTCCACATCAGGGCGGACATCTCCCAGGTGTCCACGGTGAGGACACTTACTGTACCTGTGTTAAACACTCACAGAAGACTCGAGAACGTCCATGAAATAATAATATCACATTAAGCCAAAAATGAATCTCAATGCAATACTTATATCAGCTCATTGCACTTGTATTGAGGCTTGTTCTGTGTTAAACAGGAGATGGAGAACGCTTGGGCTGAGTACAGCCAATTGGAGAGAGACGTGGACAGACTGCGTTCAGCCCTTCAAGACCAGATGACACACAGTGCTCTCTCTCAGGTCAGAACCAGAGAAAGAAGTTGAAAAATGAGCCACATCTTTATTTTCTCAAGCCCAAAATTGTATTTCAGCTTTTATCTCTATAATGTGTGCTTCCAAACTAAAGTATCAATACTGTTTGTGCAGCAGAGTGTATCAGAAGATGTTAAACCGTGTCAGCCTCCTTTTCTATTCAGCACGCACCTCTCAGTCCGGTAATTGATAGAGAAAGAACAAAGTGATGAAAGAGATATGGAGCTCTCGGAGCCGGAGTGAAGATCTAATGTCAGTTTTTGATCAGCGTGATAGAGCCGTAAGAACGAGGCATACAGTGTCTAAGATTATTGATTTCTCAAGTGTTTGTGTGAGAGCACACACAGACACAGTCAATAAATTACGGCTTGTTCTGAAAATACAAATAAGAGAAAATCCTATCCTTTCTTCAGTGCCCCTTTGAGCTCTAAATTTGCCTCTTAGAAAATCAAAGACAAGCCTCAGGGTTGTCATATTTTTTTAACAATTATCGCAGTGATATGAGCATATTTGTTCTATTCTATTCTGTTCTACTCTAATTTTTAGCTTTTAGGTTTTGTTCAAGAAATGGTTGAAGAAGAATGTTACTTTTATATACTCTGATTTCTATATCTATCTATCTATCTATCTATCTATCTATCTATCTATCTATCTATCTATCTATCTATCTATCTATCTATCTATCTATATATATATAGATAGATAGATAGATTGAGGCTCATTTCATTTATATATATATATATATATATATATATATATATATATATATATATATATATATATATATATTGTTGGAGTTTTTAAACTAAGATTAACTTAATTTAGTTGTATGTTTATGCGGTATCTAATAATATATTGAGATTTATATAATTACAGAATTATTTCCTATTTGGCTAAATACATTACATTTACTTAAATACTGAACTGTATTCTGTTCCTTCCTTTTCCAGTCTCTTATATTGACTGTTTTATTCAGCTTTAGTCTGTTTTATTTCATTCTAAATGAATACAAATGATTATATTCTGTGCTACTGTAGCAGGAGAAATCTCAGCTGAGGAAGGAGCTGTGGCGGATCGAGGACGTACTTGCAGGCCTGAGCTCCAGCAAAGCCAACTACAAAGTGACCATTGACTCTGTTCACTATCCAGGTGAGAGCGGGCCCTTGCCTGCCTTCACCCCCATGCACTGGAACACAGACCGAGGTATTGAGGTCAAACAGCACCAAATGCAACACTGCTTACTGCATACAGAGGAAACTGATCATCATACATGTGTTTTTTTGCCCATATAATATCAATAATATCGAAATTATTGCATGACCCAGAGAGGAAACTCGTGCCTTCAGCGTCATTGTCCGCAGTGCCTTCTCTCTCTGCGAGCCCATGTGTGGGTGAACTGAAAGCTGCTCAGTCCAGCCCCCATCTCAGCCCGGTGCAGTCTACCCAGCAGCCCTTGCAGCTCTCACGTACAGCACACAAGCCAAAATGGGTGAGTGAGTGAGTGAGTGAGTGAAACAGAGTAATCAAGATACTCCTTCAGTTCATTTATCTGTATTTATCATTTCATGTTTACACAATGCAGCCTGAAGAAGACGCTCCACCCAGACCCCCTCTTCCTCACCTCTACAGTCCAGACGAACACCCCCCGGCTGTGCCCCCTCTCCCCAAAGAGACCTCCGTCATCCGCCACACATCAGTACGTGGCCTGAAACGACAGTCTGATGAGCGGAAGCGTGATCGTGAGATCGGACAGTACCCTAACGGAGACCATAAGGTTTGCGCCAATCAATGACACAGTCAGTTTTCATCTGTGTATATGGGAAAATGTCAATATAGTTCTGAGTTCTATTTTCCTGGGACCCTAGGTTGAGATACGAGCGTTCCTGAGTGAGCCTGAACTGCTGGTAGTTGGTGGCTTGAGTCGTGATAGTGGCTACCAAACTCTACCAAACCGAGGTACACAGAGACCCCTACATGTCTAGTGTACAACACTCGTTTGAAAAGGGGATACAAGGTTTGGTTCATGATAACCACTACAGTTTATTGATCACATGAAAACTGTCTGCTAGTATATTGCTAGTTATACTGTGGAGGCTTCCTAGTTCCCGCCATTCCCAATGGGAGCAGACATTTTGACAAATTCTGCGAATGTTGAAATTATATTTCATTGTTTGTGCTTAGGCTATATAAGAAGCTAGTAGTGAATTTAGCTTTAACAATACAAAGGGGCCAAAAATGGGGTAATTATATAATTTGATTTTCATCCCAGTACTGTACATAATTTGAGATGGAAATGATACTGTGGTGAAAACGTACTGTACATGACAGAATTTTCGCTTATTGCACTGCTGTTCAAAGATTTGAGTACACATGGCCAAAATTGACCATGCTGTAGTTGAACAAAACAAGTGTACCAAGTGTGTACGTGACATCAGGCTGCTCAGTGGGCAACAGTTGACAATTAATCATGTAGTTTGAAAGAACGAACTCCCAGCTAGGAATTTTAGAAAGGATTTCCTGAGAAACCTATAAGATTTGTCTAATCCAGTTCAACTTCTGTTAGGTTTGACAGGCTCATCTTCAAGACTGAACGAGTCATCTAACATTTCATCATTTGTCACCCTCAGAAGAGGACACACCACCACAAGCTTGAAGGTTGGAAGCCAAAAAAAGTCCTGAAAGAGTCTGTTGAGAGGCAGGGGGGACGTAAAGTGTCCGTCATAGTTTGCTTTGGCAGAGCTGACAAACAGCAGGTTGATTAGATGCAGCAGCAGTACAAACCGCTGAGCACATGAAATAAAAGCAGCCAGTGTGGGCTTGGGCCAGACTGTACTTTACGAATGAATTACTGCGGTAGTGTTGCCATGCAGACTGTGAACACAGTGTGTGTCTCCCACCCTGATGGATTCATGCAGAAAATGTTAACAGAAATGAGCACAGCAGAGCTTCAAAATGAACTTCTCTGTTTCTGATACTTTATTTTCTGCTTCTGCCTCTCTCTTTCTGACTGACTGTTATACACTCATTAATAACAACACACACACACACACACACACACACACACATATATATATACGACTTGTATTCATTTTTCTGAAAAATCCTGTCATACATGCACAAACTGACAGTCACCACTTATAAGCTACTACTAAATATTGTAGAAACGTAATTTTCTGTGAAGTTGTTTTGTAATGATTTGTATTGTAAAAAGCGTTATACAAATACACTTGAATAAACTTGAACACGCTTATATATATATATATATCCCTATAAAACATAGTTATTAAAATAGAAATATATATATATATATATATATATATATATATATATATATATATATATATATATATGAAGAGTTTATTTGCAAAGTCTGATAACTTTTAAAAAATCATGTTTATTGTGTTTTATTGTGTTAGTTAGCTGTATTTTTTTTTACCTAATCAAAGTTACCCAACTGCAGTTTGATTGAGATTAATTGGAATGCAAAATGAAAAAAACTTGAATTTTGAAAAGAATCATTAGAATGATTTAATGTATATTCAATCATTCTAATATACTGATTTGGTGCTTAATTATTGTCAACATTGGAAACAGTTGTGCTGCTTGGTATTTTTGAGAAAGCTGTATATATTTTTCAGCATTCTTTAATAAATCGAAAGTCTTTTAAAGTAGAATTAATTTCAGCTTCAGATTAATTCAGATTTAATTCATTCTAATTTCTAAACTTTTGAATGGAAATGTAATTAACAATAAATACAATACATTGCAATACTACATGCAAAAACTGTAAGAGAACAGCAAGAATATAGTAAAGGCATAGACAGACATCTAGTGAATATTGGTTGGGTCTTTTCTTTTTCCTTCCTCTCCTCCCTTTTGCAAATTGTTCACATTTCTCTCTGATTGTTCTCTCTCCACACTGTTCTTTGGTGCGGTTTGTTTCAGCATTATTAACACATCCACTGGTGTCTCTTAGGAGAGACCAAAGAGTGCCTTGGAGCGGCTGTACTCTGGGGAGCCCGTGCAGCAGCGCGGCCGCATGAGCGCCGAAGAGCAGCTGGAGAGGATGAAGCGTCATCAAAAGGCTCTCGTACGAGAGCGCAAGAGAACGCTCAGCCAGGGCGAGCGGCAGGCATCCTCATCTCGTGCCTCCTCCTCCTCCACATCCAGACCCGTGTCTGCAGACCTGGGATCAGTACGTTAGAGCACAATGACACATTACCCTCCAGAGAGAACCGTCTGTCGCCTTGACATAAATGCACATTCAGCTATTTACACTGTTTTGATGGAGAACTGTAAGATTTGGCGTTAACACGATCAGCGTTTTAGTGAAGTAGTGTCTGCCGCAGGTAAGTGGGTATGTGGGAGGTGTTGCAGAAGGAGATGTGAGAGATTTTATTATATGTTGTTGGGCCACATGGATTGGTTATAGAGTAAGAACGGATGAGAGTTATGCTATTTGCCAATGAAAGACGTGGACTAATGTGTTTAGAGGATTAATAAGGAAAGTTGATATGCTACTGATTCTCACTCTTAATGTAGTTTCAAAATGTTCTAATGACTTGTATGAGTGTTTCATTTTAACCGTGGGACATGGCGCCCATGTTCATCTGGGATAGTGAATCAAAGTAGTTTGCTTTTACTTGGGGTTCTTTGAATAGGCAAAAGCCAACACTAACATCAAACTGCTCTTTTAACATCTCTATAACAATAACCTAATGCTTTAAGTTGTTGGAAACGGGGTCTGCTGTATTAGTGGGCTCTTAAACCAAACTAAATTTCAAGCACAAGCTCTCAAACCTTTTAGCTGTTCATCACTCAACCGCAATAATTATAGCATAACTGAAGTGTGAAACCAGACTTTATTGTGTTTACCTCACTCATTTATTCTTTTGGTTTACACTAATTTCACCCGGTTTCACTTTTCACATCCAGCTTTCTAATAATCTTGCAAGTCTTGCGAAACCTGCAAAATCATTTTCCCCTGCAATTTGGGTCTGATTTGAGTGCACAGAATTTATGACATGATCATTTTATGTTTGTTTTTTATTTACCAATTCTGTCATTCTACAAAACATGATTGTATAACTTGATTTAGCTTATCTGGCTTGTTTTAAATGAATACTTTTATAATTTTACACCTTGTTTTACCAAAATGTATTGAATGTGTACACAGTGAATGGCCTGGGTAATATATGAATGACTTATTTGTTTATAATTGTACTACTTACGGAGCATGTTTTTCTTTAATCACTTGTATGTTCATAATATTATAACAGCGGACTGTAGCATAATTTGCAAAAAGAAAACCAATTGCACTGCTCTGCTTTTTTTATCTTTTATGTAGATTTTTGCATATAAGCAAATAAACACTTTGCTAGGAAAAAAGGTAAAAAGGCAATTGTTCTTTTTCTCTCGACTGTGAATGTGAAACCACAGTTTATTTCACGACACACTGGTTTCTTTTCTTTTCAGTAAGCACAATAAAGCCTGGGAATGAAGCATGCAAATGAAGTCACAGATGGAGCGTTTTATTGCGTCTTTCTTGGTTTGCAGGAGTGTTGTAAGCTACGGTTTGAGAGCTTGAACATGAGACACTTCACACACAATCAGTCCAATCACTTGTACATGGTACAGAGGTACAGGAGCGCACTGGGACAATATACCATTACCCTCAAGGTTGCAGTTTAACCCAGTTTTGTGTGTTGTTTATGTGCAAGGCTGTCCTCTTTAAACTTTTTATTTCATGTAAAGAATGAATGTTGGATGTAAGTTGATATGTGGAGCACAGAGGTCATTTTGGCTTTAATACTCAGTTTGGTTTGTCCCAGTGTTATTGGAAATGTTATTCTACGCTTAACCTGGCCTGTAATTCAGGTGAAGACCATTACAGAACCAAAATATTAAATTTTCATATCCCGAGTTGTATGTATGTGAGGTCTAGATCGGCCGTCTCAGGGCTCTGTGTGTTTGTGTGCCTTCAGTGGAGGAGAGAGCAGGACTTTGATTTGCAGCTTCTGGAGCGGGCCGTGCAGGGTGAAGGGAGACCAGTCGAGCACAAAGAGAGACAGCGCTCTCACTCAGACGAATGGTTCACCCTGAGCAGCACACCCATGAGAGAACTAGATCTGGAGCCTCTGGACTACCAGCTGGACCTCAGCAAAGAGGTAACCCCACTGCTTAAACGGATAGTTCACCCCCCCAAAAAAACTGATTCTGACATAATTTCCTTGTTGTGTGGAACAAAAGCCTCAGTCCCTATGTGCTTTTGCTTTATAGAGAAAAGATGTGGTAAATGTTAATGTTGAGTGAGACGGTACTTAAAACACTGCCTTAATTCACCTTTTCTTTCACATGAAAGGGATTAAATAAAAAGAGTTCATTTAATATTATATAAAATATAGGCTTTTTATTTCAAGAGAACAAAAAATTATCAAATTAAAGAAAATGTTCAACTTAAATGACTGGACGTTAGATTTCAGAATTAAGTGATTTGATGGTGTGTGTTTGGTCTCAATGTCTGTATAGCTGGCAAAGCCACAAAAGGTGGCCATCCCTGAGCGCTATGTGGACATGGATCCAGAGGAGCCCCTCAGCCCACAGGAAATGGAGGCCAGACATCGTAAAGTGGAACGAATCAAGAGCATCCTGGCTAAGTCTAGGTACTGGCAGATCAGTCTCGTTCAACCCAGCTGCTCTTATTATCATCTTTATTGATTATATATACTACCATTCAGAAGTTTGAGGTTTCGAAGTATCATTATTTGATCAGAATATTGTAACATTTTATATTGTGAAATATTATTACAATTTATACAGCAGGTTTTATATTTAAATAGCATTTGAAATGTAATTTATTTTGTTTATGGCAAAGCATTTGGTGCTCAAGAATGATTTCTTATGTCCATCCATATATTTTCTAACATTATAAATATCTTTGCTGTCACTTTTGATCAATTTAATGAATCCTTTACTAAAATAAAAAGTATTAATTTCTTTCTTAAAATAAAAAAATGTACCGACCCCAAAATGCTGAGAACATTTGTTACAGTTTTCTCTGAGAGTTTACTCTAATGTACTTGTTTCTTGTGTGCATGTAAGTGTCCAGAATATACCTCCTCCTGCAGCAGTAGACAAGCCAGTGCTGCTGGGCATAGACTCAGCTCTACAGGAGCAAGAGAGAATCATCACCATGTCCTATGCCTTAGCATCAGAGGCCTCGCTCAAGAGCAAACAAGTGGCAGGTAAACTAACCAGCAGCATTACTACTTACCTGAACTGATTCCTTAAATTCTTACTGATTCCTCAGATTATCTTGTTAATACACTCCATTTTCTATGGAAGCATATACTGGGTTTTTACAAAACACAGTTAAAACTTATTGTAAAAAGCACAAAAGATTTAAAATGGCAAGAGTAAGGACAGGGAGTTCAGTGTGCACAATCCACGTCAGTGCTAAGGACGCTTTGAGAGAGTCCCATAATAACATACAATCAACAGTTCACACCTGTATGACTGCCAGAGCTCTATTTGAATAGATTAATTTCACATATGCTCTGCGGCACACCTTGACAGGTTCAGATACTCTGAAAAGATCAAGGTAAATGTGAAGAAAACACTTCAGAAATTGTTATTTGTAATGCAAATCTGACAGTGTCGATAAAAGTTCCTGAATAATCAAACTGACAACTACTGATTAACTGTGAACATAGGGAGAAACGGCCTTCCCTGTTTCAAAACATCGACATTGGAGGCGTGATGAGGAAAAAGAAAGAGCAAAGCCAAGCCTATCAGCTGCAACGTTAATAACTGAACATTATTCCTTATTAGCGCAGATCTGACGAGTAAAGATGCTTGCTAATTGGGAGACATGTCGGATCTTTCAGGCTGGGAGGAATCTCTTGATGAGGCCATTTTTTTTTTTCAGAGCCGATCAATGACCCAGTTGAATATGCACTGGGGCTTGTTCACTCTGCATCCCGTGGCAGCACTTTGAACATCTTTCTGAACTGGCATAAAAGCACACCATCGTTTCATCTTTACTTCTTACAGAGGCCTCACTCGCTCTGCCAGGTCTAACCTTCAGACAGGGTGCAACATGTCTCTCTTAGTCACACAGATTTACAGTCAGTTCGTCCTGACGTGATGGATCATAATGTGTGAGGCTGGCAGTATGGCATAGTCAACAATTATCACAGTGTTTCCAATGGAGGACATGCCAGAATACCTTATGTGAGGGATCTCATCTGTGAAGGCAGGTCAGGGTTTTGATCAACCACAGCACCACTTCGAGCCTTTATTTTGAGTTTATGAGTGCAGACAGAAATCATCTAAAATAGTCAGAACTATGGGATGTAAGCACATTTTCGTAACATAGCGAATTGTGGTGTTCATGTGGGCAGTGCACCTTGGCTTGAGACACTGCCTGGTTCCACTAACACAGTCTTGTCTGTTCTATGAATAAAAATGGTAGAAAAGGCCAGATGTAGCTAAAATTGATACCAACCGGTCCAAACTGGTTTAGGTGGACTACCAGCTGGAGGAGCCAAGGACATCCTGGTTTAAGCTGGTAGACCACCTTGGTTAAAGGAATGGTTGCCCAGAAGTGAAAATGTACTCCTCATCCTCATATTGTTCCAAACCCATGTGACTTTATGATTTTTTTATTTTGAAAAAAGGAGGACATAGTGCCTAAGAGCACTGAGGATTTCAGTCTTCTAAACGTATGCAAAAGCACCATCAAGGTGGTCTATGTGACTTGTGTGCTATATTCCTAATTACAATCCGTTCTGTTCACAATGTCTCCTTGACTATCACTAAACCTGACTATCACTGATTGGATTACATTCTGATCAGAAGCGTTTACACTTGTCTTTTCAATGTGTATGTGGACAACATCCAGTTACAGGTCGCATGTTAATGCCAAGTGTAAACGCAGCCTTTCTGAAGTCAAACGAAGAGCCGACCAAAGTCCTTATTAGCTGAGAATAATCTCCTTCAGTGAGCTGTTAACCACTGCAACTGGATCAGTCAGAGTCCGTGAGCTGAACTTGAGAGCCACAGCATTCAGATTTGTGAACTGGATCTTCTGATTCACTGAAAATAAATCACTGTTCGAAAGATTGGGCTTGGTAAGAAAAGGTTGTCCACATCAAAAGTTATTGTATTGCTACTGGTTCTTATGGCTTTATATGTAACAAATCATGAATATCGTTTTTATGATACTTTTATAGTGCTTTTTCTTCCTGTTTGAAAACAATTTTTTTTTAGAGGTCCTTCTTTTTGTTCCATTGAAGAATGGAAGTCACACAGGTTTGGAATGGCATGAAGGTTATGTGTGATGAAAGAATTTTTGTTCCTGCTTTATATTAAGTGCCCTTAACTACTTTGTACTACCATTTAAAAGAGGTACAATTAACATGTTTTTACATTTACTTATAAATTTATATATAAAAAGAATATTTGCATGTAATTACGTCTGTAATTAATTTCTCTAATTACATTAATAATTACACTGTTGACCCATCCCTTACACCTTAACCCACCCTTAAACCTACCCTCACCACCAATCCTGTCCCTAATCTTACCCCATCCCACCTCAATAGCAGCAAGTGTTTTGCAATACAATACAAACACAATAAGTACATTGTACTTATTTTGTTATGCAAGTATGTTGTAGTTAAGGCCACTTAATATAAAGTGGAAACCAATTTCTTTGTTGGTTTGATTGTTTTTGTTAAATATTCCTATAAGTTTGACTACCTTGATGTCCTCCGATCGCTCTTGTAGTTATGTACTCACATGTAGCACTTTGTAGTGTGTGGTAGTAGCAGTTACTGTAACATTGTCACTAGCTCCCTGTGTGTTTCTACACTCCCCTGTTCCTGTTTCTGCTTCAGCTTCACCGCCGGTTAACAGTCCCACCTCACTCCCTCCACCTCCACCACCTCCTCCTCTTCCTCCCCCCGCTCCTGTTGCCGTCTCTACGGCTCAGTCTGCCCCCCCTCCCCTGAGCAATGGATTTCACTACACCTTTGTCTAATCAGAGAACAACAAAGTAAGAACTAACTGCTAACCGTTTAGCACGGAAATGCGCTTTTGCTAATTGTTCCCTGTGTGTTTTGGCACCTTTTCTGACTGCATGCTGCATGATTGTGCTTCATCAGGGCTTGTGCTGTAGTATCGAGGAACTTCATGAGTAGTGTAGATTGGCCCCCCTCTACACAACTGCCTCCACATCTGGAGATGGAGAGGTGTGTGAATTGTGTGCAAATTGGCTTTTTGTTTGCCGATAAGCCTAAAAAGCCATAAACAAATGCTGTCTTTTGTTAATTGTTTGTAATTACCAAAGACTCAGGGCATCGCTAAGGCAGCACATGCTGTTGTGTTGCCAAACACCACTTGCTTTGCCATCTGTAATCTGTAAAGAGCTTTTGTGTTTCAATGTCTGTGACTCGCTGAAATAAACAGCCGAACTACTATCAAGGTTTTGTGGGGAAAAAAGGAAAAACGTGGCACTTCGTCTTTGGACACTTTATATGTGTGCGCATCTCTCCAAAGCTATTTTAGGGCAGTTCATTAAAAAGAGCATGACCTCCACCTGCATTGTGTGTTCTGCTTCTCAGCATGCCCCAAATCAGTGAACTGCCATGATTTCCCATTTGACACATGCAAATTACGAGCTATTATGTGCAGTATCTGAGTCACTGTCCAAAAATACAGTACACTTTTGGCCCCATTAGGTCTTAAAGGCACAATTTTTTTTTTCATGATTTTTAGATTGTAAATCATTATCTAACATGTAAATAACCCCATCATGAAAAGTTAGCTAGTCTTACCTTTAGAAATCCTGATCCCGGTTATGTATATATACTGAAAAATAAATAACTAAATAAATAAATATAACTATAGATCTCCTACTGAGTTGACAGAACATTACTGTATATATTTGTGTCCCTGAACCTTAAAGTCTAAGTTTGTTAAAAATTTAGTTGTTACATCATCTGAAAGCTGAATAAATAAGCTTTACGTGATGTATGGTTTATTAGGATCGGACAATCTTTGGCCGAGATACAACTATTTGAATATTCCTATCTGAGGATGCAAAAAAATGTAAACACTGAGAAAATTTATTTTAAAGTTGTCCACATGATGATCTTAGCAATGCATATCACTAATCAAAAATAAAGTTTTGATATATTTACGGTAGTTACGGTTAACTTCCGTACACATAATTACGGTAATGTTTTTTGGTATAAATTTTGACACGTACAAGGTTTTTTCTTTTCTTTTTTTCTGTTTTGGCTATTGCTAAAAAAATACCCCAGCGACTTTGACCCTGTGGTCCAGGGTCAAACACATATATATATAAGAATAATAATATAAAACAAGAAAAAAAAAATCTTGCTAGAAAATAAAATAATTTGTGTTTTAAACTATATTCAGACATGCCCCAAATATAGGAGGATTTTTTTAATTGAATAGAAAATGAAACTCCTCATTAACAACAATACTAAGTTTGACCCACTGAGTAAAAAAAAAATATATATATATATATATATATATATAAATATATATATATATATATATATATATATATATATATATATATATATATATATATATATATATTAAAGATCTTCTGCCATTGTTTGTACCATATTCTGTTGGACAGTGACATGATTGTACTGTATTATACTATACGAAAGATTTGAGTCAGTGCATATCTTTACATTTAGCTGTACATGTTTATTAGCCAATCCATTTCATCACTGAATGCCTGAGCTGGCCGAGTTATTCTGCTGTTTCAGCAGCATTTGTATGAAATGTATGAAAGTGAACTGCATGCTGCATGTGTCACGCACATGCATGTGTTAAAGTGTGTTTAACGCAGCATTTTCTCTATGTAACATGCTGCACAGAGAGAAGGAGGGTGGAGAGTGTTTACCTGTCTACATTTAAGTAAGGTAATTCTTGGGTTATAAAAAAAAAAAGGCAGTTGAGTTGAAGAGACTACACTGGGGAAAAAGTAGTGTCAAAACAGAGTTCTAATAAATTGCTTGTATGTTTCACAAATAATTACAAAGAAGTTAGTAACATTAAATTAAACTATAAATTGTATTTAAAATTTTGCAGTGTAGGTGCTTTCACCATATGGGTTTTAATGAACCTTTATTTTGTTTCAGCAATGAGGAATGTATTACTTTAGTACACTCTAATGTATGGGTCTTTTTTCAGTTTATTGTATTGTTTTGTTTTGCTTTATTTCTTCACATTTCACATCTCTTTCTCTTTATCTCTTTTCCAGCCAAAGCTGTGTCTGGGTATTGAGGTGCTGTCACATTCTGAAAACCCCACTAGCGGTGGACAAACTTAAACTCAGCTTATCGAATCCCATCGCTCACATTTAGAGATGACGTTAGCGCACTTTTGGACTCACATGGGAACTCACTTCTGAAATGCATTTTTGTAGAGGACTTTTTGCCGTGGAAACTGCTGTGCATATGCTGTACAAAATCTAACCATGATAACCCAGATAGCCATTTTATACTGTATACATTACTGCACTTTTAATATGCACCGTATTGTAGAGAACATTCAAAGCTCATGTTTTACTTCTCAAGGCAAGACATATGTTTGGATGGAGTTCAGTTTGAAAACAATGGTAACGTTATAGCTTAAAAAAAAGAAAAAAGTATTATACATGTGTAATACATTAAGAACATGAAGGGTACAAAAATGTCATGTCGATTGTATTTTGTCAATTCAGATGATATTCTTACACCAAATCACTTGAAATATTATTTTTATGTATCCAGCACTGCCAGTTTCCAGTTAGCTTGCTAAATGCATTTTATTTTTGTTGACAAAAGTTAAGGAAAAAATAACATGAAATAATATTTTCAGACAGGATTTGTGGGGAAGGGGTTGGGGAGGGAAATGCCACATACTTTTTTAAAGAAACTGTAAATATTAAAGATATTAACACGCTTTTTGTCTTCTTTTTGTGTTCTCAAAGAATGAAGGAAAGAGAGAAAAGAATTTCAGCTTCAGAAGAAAAAAATGATGTCAAATAAGGAATTTATGCAATGATTTGAAGGTTTTACATTTGCATCGCATTATAAGCAGTCGTCAACTTCAGTCTCACAAAGTAATTCCAAATGACACGTTTTGTGAATATTTTCTGATCTCACCTTGTGTTTTATTCCTTCTATACATATTCGGTTAAAAGAATAAAAGACTAAAATATAAGGACATGAAGAGAGAACCTCATTTGGAAATTCCTTTTCCACGTATGTTCTGTAACAACCTCTTATTTTTTATAAAGAACAAAGGCTTTTGCCCATGAATGTGAAATGTGCTCTTGTCATTGCTTCAAGGATTTCCTTTAAAATGTGCATTAAGTGTTTTGACCTCTTTATGTTGTAAGACGCTATAAAGATAAAGCATTTTAATTGCACAGCTTTTTACACTTTTTAATGTATGTCCACACACACACACATACATATATGCATACTTAAATACACATACCTGTACGCATCTTTATACATTAATTTATTGAATATAGTCAAAATAAATTATATTTAATATTTATATGATTATGTATTTTAAGATATTTATAGACTGTATTCTCTCTCTCTCTCGCTCACACACACACACACACACACACACACACAATATTTACATATACGAACATGCATGTGTGTGTGTATTGTGTATATACAGTATATATATTAAATGCTGACCAAAAAAGTACGTACAGTATAAGAATGCTTTTTTTTTTTTCTCGACTACACATTTTGCTGACTGATTCAGTGGCACTTTTGTCTATGTGTTAGTGAGTCAGTTCGAAAACCACAGCAATTAAAAAGCGTCCTTTTCGTGATGGTGATTACCATTGTACCTGCAAAGGGCATTTCCTAGACACTCTTGATTGGACTTTTTTAAGTCGTAGTGTAAGTGGGTCTGCACGGCTGTTAGGATACTTTATGTTGCAGCCCTCAAGTGAGATCTTTATCTGTAATTGGAGAGTAATTACAGTCTCTCCACTGCTATGTCTTGTTCTTTGAAAGCACCTGTGAGACATGCTGCTCCTCCCATAGCTCCACAGCAGGAGCTGCCACATCTCACTGCATCTGATTAGAAGAAGTGAGAGGTGGGCTATACGGTGTGTGTGTGTGTGTGCGTGCATTAGCGAGCCTGGTGGGCATGAGTTTGATCACATCCGCTTTTCTGCTTATTTTGCAATAAGCGGGCTGTTTTTCCTCCTCCAGCAGAAATCCACCCAAGACCATCCACAGAGAATTGTGGCATTTCCATTTATTGATGTTTGGCTGCTATTTCATATACATTTGTTATTCCGCACTCTGGATTTCAAAGAGAATAAGAAAAAACCCATTATGCAAATTCTGCCCTGTTCTGTTAAATGCACTGAATGTCTCAGGCACTAATGCGGCACAAAATATTTCACCCTCGTTCAAAGAAAATTAAATGTATGTACGCCTACAACTGTATTTAGACGCTTTGTCGTCCAAGGCTTTTGCGACATTGAGTGCTTGAAAAACATTTAACCTTTGTTCAATCCAATTCATTTGAGTATCTACTGCATTATTCCATATCAAAGTTGTGGCGCGTCACAGGTCCTATTGTGTCCGCGATGAAATTCAATTCTTGGATGAATACGTGGTTATTTAGCATAGAATAGAAGTTCCTTGGAAACACAGAAGGAATGCTGTATTTAAAGTCGAATATTATAAATGTCCTTCATTTGAATGAATGAATGATAGACTGAAAAGATTGGAGGGGAAAAAAAACATTGCTCTTTATTCACCGCCCAACCAAATGTGATAACTCTCAGGAGGATTGTGGGGATTTTCAGCAATAATGTCCATGGCAAGAGCTGTAGTCTATGCCAAGAATCATTTACAAATATGCAGTTGAGTATAGACTATTTGTCAATATTGACATGAATCTGGGTGGTGTTCTCTCCACAGGACTACTCCAAATGCTCTCTGGTGAATTGGAGGCGACTGTTTACTAAATGTCTAGAAGTGACTGAATTAATTAGCGTAAGACTGTGTGCAGCATTTCTCTACGAGTCTCCATAAATTTGTCAAAACGTGATGTGTTTTGGAGTGGCTCAAATGATTGCATTCTGCAAATGGCCACCTGTTTCAAAGTGAAATCTGAGCGGCCGGAGCGATTTTGAACTGTTCCGACCTTGTCTCAGGAATGAAAGCTATGTTGACCCTGACGTTTGACAGCTTGACAAAAAGCTCTGTTCTTTGCTTTCTTGAATCGAGCCTGACAAAGCTTCAGAAAACTGCTGCTCAGCTGTGGAATAAACAGTGCACAAAGAAAGCCAAAGAGCATTTAGTAGTGAGACACTACAGATGGCCCCAGTGAGGTCAAAGGCACAATGAATCCATGAACCTAATATGTGGATGCAACCATGCCGTAAAGTTTACACAAAATAAGGTCTGACTTTGCAGTACTCTGATGTTGCATTTTGGCAAAATGACAAAATTTGGCTCATTGGGATAAAATGCAATATGTAATTCAAGAGTCTTTTTTTTTATATTTTTTTTTTTTTATCAGAAGCCATAAAAAAATAATGGAAGCCTAGATGTTTAAGGATTGATCAAATTTGTTTTTTTATTTTTAAATACATTCATTTTATATTAGAAACAGTTTATAATATAGTATTACATAGATTTAGGTATAGTTTATTCCTTTTCCAGTAAAATATATACAGTTATTATTATTATTTTTTTTTTAAGATATTAATTAATAACGTAATCATTAAAACAGAACTAACATATATATACACTCAAAAGTGTTGGGTCAGTAAGATGTTTTAAAAGAAGACTCTTCTACTCACCAAGACTGCATTTATTACAATTTAAAATGACTTTTTTCTATTTTACAGTGTAATAAATTTCTGTGATGGACTGAATTTTCAGCAGTCATTACTCCACTTTTTAATGTCAAATGTTCCTTCAGAAATTATTCTAATGGACTGATCTGATGCCCAGGTGACATTTCTTATCACAGTTGAAAACAGTTGTGCTGCTTTATATTTTTGAGCATCTTTTTTGTTTTTATTTTTTGTTTTTGGGAACAATATAAAAGTCTTACTGCATCAAACTTTTGAATGGTTGAATTGTATATTTTTTCTTTCGTGAAATGCTATCATAATGCATATTGTAGTGGGTAAATATTAAACTTAAGTGGGAGGTCAGCTCATATTTTTCAAATAATGACAATCATTCACTGTTCAATCGTTCTCTTGCGCACACGGTTACATGTAACTGATACATATAAAGTATTTTATTGAGGAGGGACTCATGTTCTGAGAACTTCTGTGAGGATGAAGAATCCCTGTCTGGTGTCTCTGAACTAGTTTCAGTTTCTCTCCAGTCCCTGAAGCTCCTCCAGACTGTGGAAGGAGTCACACTGTAGCCAAACCTGTATGGATGCATATAGAGTTGGACAAGCCGCCACGTTATACATCCAAGGCGAGTAACATATGCTCGTTAATGATTTTTCATGCACCTGTTCTACACTCAATAAGTTTCTTTCCCTTACTCTTAGAAATCACTGCGATATCCATTGTGTGCACCCAACAAATCAAGCAATGAAATCACAAATTCACTCCTCTCTGGATCCAGCCACGTCTCTTCGGGCACTAATAATTCAAAGGCACACAATTACGGTGTTTTAAGACTTCGTGTTGTCTCGACATGGCGTTCCCAACACTGCAGGGTTTCTCATAACGCCTGCATCTGACTTATGCATTCACCTAAGGGAGGCTGAGATTCTAATACAAAAGGTACTTTGAATCTAAAATGGTATCTTATGCTCTTTTATCACCATTGATTTACTATCTATATTTTGGGAGAGAGGTGCTGAATAATTGAGGAGGTCGGCTCAACAGCATTCAGTGTTCTTTTATACACATGCCTGCATATCTAACAGAAGAATAGATGAAACTAGAACAGTCCCGCCACAGCTTCAGTAGTACAGCAGAGCAAAGATTTACCCGCGATCTGAAATGTCAAGCCGTCTTTGTTTGTTCTCGACAACAATAAAGATGTTACCATTCACCGAGCCTAACGTCTCGGCTTTCTGATTCAAACAAGCGAACAAGATGAGAGGGAAAACGCAACCGTTTCAGACAAACGATTACTCCTGCATGTGTAAAAAGTGCTGTTTGCAACAAAGCAATGAGACATTTTCCCTAAATGCCCGGCATTTACAATACCTACAGTGAATTGGGCTTTTTGTAAACATAAATGAGGTAAATGTCCTTGGGCTTTTCAGTCGATCCAACAGTTCTTTTAACTTCAGGAAGCCTTTTTGCTGCACCTCTCACATCAAATTAAAGCAAAGCACTGTCTCAAGGCAGAAAAACACAACACTTCGGCTTCGTTTTCTTGCTGTGTTTGCGAAACCTGCCAATTAATCATTGATGAAACCATTTAATGAGGCTCACCTAAAGCTTCTAGTGTTCTGCACCAGCTCTGCGCTAGATGTTACTCAAGGGGGTTTTCAGAAGGGATGGGAAGTTCATATATGCATATTTACCCTCCATTAACAAAGACTCTCAAAAGTTGCTGTATTGAAAATTGTCTTCCAGGGTCAATATTAAAAGCCTAAAGTTAGCTTCAGTTTGAAAAAGCACAATTAAGAAACATTAGTCAAATTTGACCAGAAATGTTGTGTTATTGCTGTGTTTGAACCATGAATCTGCATTTGTCAGATCAGAGACACAGGGCAAGTTGATTTGTCCCAATGTAAAACTTGGACAAAGTCTTGCACCACTGGTGTTTGATCAAAGTCGGATCAAATTCGAAAGTCTCGACAGGGGATCTGGCACGCCGTCATTTAGATTTGCATTTATGTAGATTTACACTAATTGGAAAGAACATATTCATAAACCGTCGTAGAGTAAAGAAGCCGAAGCCCTCAGTCGTGATGCAATTAAGAGCATGTAGCTTTCTTTGATTTAAACATTTAATCAATCAACTGTTCCTTCTTAACTTAAAAGGAAATATAAATGATAATACTAATAAAAACTCTGATGAAATGTAGAGTGACAAGTGATATTTAGGTCAGCAAATGAGAACAGAGCGTCCCACTTTGCAGATCCAAATGGGACCGGGGTTGATTTGCATGTATGCAAATGAGTCATGTATTAATTACATAACTTTACTGTAAAAGTGCAGTGCTTTCTTGGCTGTTCTTGCTTCTTATAAGGGGCCTGTCAGAGATTATGGTGCTAACTGTATTTTGGAGTATGTGGAAGATGGAGAGCTTTGTCATCCTATTCAAAGTGACAAAACCGTTTTATGTTTGACCTTGTGGAACATGCCCAGTTTATAATGACTGCTCTCACAAGCCTCTTCTGGCATTCTTCTCTCGCTTTGTAAGCTTAGAGAAAGATTGTGCTTACAGAACAAAACACAGTCTTTTTTGAGAGCAACTGAATGTTTGAAAAATCTTGTGGATGTATCTTACGTGCTCTCACCAAACATCATAGGTTTTACAACTCGTGCATTATTCAAATCACATAAATTTTCTGATATAACAGTTTTGAAACACTTTCTATCTTAAAAAATTAAATAAAAATAGTTATAATACACTCTCTTTGTTCCTTTTATGAGTGATCATACAAGACAAGTGTGTGTGTGTATAACGATGTCACTTTGCTTACTTTTTTTCATAAGAGTTTTTCCCTCCATAAACTAAAATAGAGTCACTGGGGTCCGATGTTGTTTAGTGCCAATTTAATTTGTAATATTAAAAAAGAACAAATAGGGCACTGTAATAAATGTAATTAATGTACTGTATTAATTTAAAGGACCTTTGTTTATTTTTATTGGTGTTTTACCTGTATTTTGAATTTTGCTAATTAAAATGAATGGATAATGTTCAGGTAATAAGCAGCCAGTACCTTTTCTGTTATTTTACAGATTTATTACAGTGCAACGGTACAGTACATCTTCTTTTGTGTTCCACACATACAGGTTTCGAATGACCTGACAGTGATGATTTCACAATTGGTATTTTGGTGTGAACTAACTATTTAAAGGTGTAATTGTTCTGATCTTTCGATTTGGAGATGCAAGATAATGATTCAGTGGACCATTTAACTCCAAAGAGTTTGAAATCTTAAGGTATTAATATTGCAGAGCATTCTTATGTTATTTAGAACAAATCCTATGCACATGTCTGCTCTACAATACTTACATATTTAATTAAAATGCTCATAAACTCTTCAAAAGGTAATAATGGATTGGGTTTTCCAACCACTGACATTTAAAATACCTCATCCTCTGTTTCCTGCCACATAATGGTTTGCAGTATGTCATTTTCTCTTTTTTTACGCCGACCCTGCAGTGATGCTGAAACCCTCTGGACTTTACAATGGGGCTGTTTCGTGCATGGTTTAAAAAGAAGATGTTTTGCTGATTCTTCATCTGGTGTTAAATCTCATGGAGCAACACAGACACGGTTCTTTAGATTTCGGCTAAAAATGTATCGCTCATTAATTAAACACATCAGACGTATTTCCATGGCTCCTGCAGATATGGAAATGTCTCAAATGAGGTTTTAATAGAGGCCTCTCGTATGCACATCCTCTGTGAGGCATTCGAATCTACCAGACAAATATATTTGTGAAGTGTTGTTTGCTAGTTCTCAAGTAATCACAGCAAATCATATGGCAGCCTCCATATTTCCTTTGACAGAAGAGTGCAGGCTAATTAAACATGCACAACTGGAGAAGAACACATGTTAATTTAATGTAACAAAAATGTTGATTTTTATGCAGGCCTTTTTAAAATATTAATAGGCTAGGCTTGAATTTCACGATGCATCAAAGCATTTCATGATATGCTAATGTGATGAATGCTGCCTCTTTCTCTAACGAGCTGGACAGAACATTGGTCCAGACGAGACCTACAGGCTTGAACCCGCTCTCTCACACCCGCGAACTGCTTAATTACACGCTCATAGTTCAGAAAAGAGCTTGTGATTTTTAGATTTGGTCAAAGGCACCGCAAAAAACGACTTATACATTTGTTCTGAGCTAATTAGTTAAGACCTGAGCACTATTAGAGAGACGAAAATGAATCATGTCCTTGTTAAAACCTGTAAGTATTTGAGTGGCTGTTTTGCACAGTCAAGGCCAAACTACATCAGAAGCAATAACCAAAGATTACATAAAACAAACTTACACTTTATTCATGAATAGAATTTGTTTTTTAAAGAAGTTTTATTACAGCTCTCTAGTACGTTAGGTGGTCTTTTACACATTAACTCTATCAGATTTGCAATTTGGAGAAACTCATTAGTCAGAATTTCTCTTTTAATTAAACCTTACTGGTGCAGTTGGTCCTCTACTGAATAACTTGATAGCAGCCACTTACGTTTTTCATTTGCATTTTTGAAACAAGTCAAAAAAAAATAACTATATATATATATATATATAGATATATATATATATATATATATATATACAATAATAAACAAAATTTTTATGTTTAAAGAATCTTGCTGAAGCTCAACCCTACCAGTTAACTTAAAATAAATAAAAACAATCTTGATTTAGGAACACTTACTGCTTGACAAAATCACTTCTTCCAGAGGTGCAATTCCTCGACTTATCGATGGGTGGCGCATTAGTCCTATACATTGGTTGAGCGGCGTCTACCTGACACTGTACCTGCCTTCTGCAGGAGTCCGTATTCAGCGCAGCGCTGTGCGGAAAAAGTAAGACGTTCCTTTCAATACTTAATATTCGCTAAAATTACACCAAAATACAGTTTAAATTGAATTATTAAATAACTGACACCTGATATTTACTAAATGTCTGTAAGGGTCTCTCAAAACCGCTTTAGCTACCTACCTAGACAGTGAATAGTCTACATTTGACTCCTAAAAAGGCTGTTTAGTGAGGCAGTTCACTAGGTTTTGAGACACAACCTTTGAACACAAATGTGTTTACCTTCAGAGAAACACTTGTCTTAAAAGACTTTTGACTTCATGTTTGTATTATTTTATGAAGTGTTTTGCGCGGTGGCAGTTTGAATGCGCCTGTTTACATTTCCCAGCTCTTGTTGAAACATCGACATTTTACGTCTCCGAACCAATCAGAAAATGTGTCTTCACCTTTTATATATGAATCTGAAATTTCGTCGAGCCAGGCGAGTTTAATAGCTATTTAAAGTAGGCTAATAATTATCACTGTTTAAAAAATGGGGCGTTTGAAGAAACTTTGGACTCAGACATTGTTTTACAGTAGCCTATTTGGGAAATACTTTCGGTGTCAGCTGGAACAGGCTGTAGAAGAGAAAAGTTTCAGTGCACTGGCGTTATTGCCTTGAAGGCAGTGCTTTGTTTGTTTGAATAATTAATCTTCTCTTTGGTGTATGAAGATGTGACGCGTGGATAGGATTTTTCTCAGGAAAAAAGGGAATGTGAAAATGAAAGACAGACAAGAGCCAGAACAGATGTGATGAGATGTTGTGAAAGGATATCTATTCTGGCATGCCCTCTACATCCTTAATCCTCTCTCTCTCTCTCTCTCTCTCTCTCTCTCTCTTCCTCCCTCCCTCTCTCCCCCTCTCTTTAGCCCTGTGTGACTCTTCAGTTAACAAACAGCATTTTCTTCTGCATCTGCCCTTATCATTGTAAGTACAACATCGTATTGTGTATCTATTGTTTTCTTTCGTATTGATATTTGAAGCAAAAAAATAAATAAACATGCATTTGAAATAGGATACATGCGGTTATATTTTAAGACGCGACTGTTCTTATACCATTATTATAGATGCGATTATTTACTTTTATTTGTAACTACTGACTTTTCACTGCCTGTCATTGTATGTATCGAACCGGGCTGTATTTATAGTTTCCGATCTCTGCATATGTCTGTCAGGGTTGTACTTTGTTATTTATTGTCTGTTACCTGCATTCCTAAAATGCGCTGCACATGTAAATACCCTAACTCATCTGACCTGAACTGTGACAGTTTTAAGAGCGAGCAGTTTCTTCACAACTTAATAAAATATAATTATAGTGGATCGTCTAAAAAGTTGTTTGGCGAGGAATGTTTCCGTAGTGAGGGGATTTTGTTCATGCACTTCATTAGTAACTTCTTAAATATTGATATACCAGTGTGAAGGAAACCGTTTTAAAGCTTAACACAGATCAAACTCTGTTATGTTAAATATGTTTATTTTTTATTATTAATATATATATAATTTATTACACGAGTAAATCAAGTTAAGATACTGTGAAACATCTGTAAAAATTTCTGAATCGTTTACCTGAATTCGAATACTATGATTGAATTCATGCTCGTCTCCGTGAAATTAATTGATAATACCATTTTAAATGTGTAAAAAATATTTTGTATTTTTATTTTTGCATTTATGAGACAAAATTATTTAATATTATCATCATTATTATTAATTATTTTCCAGCAGTTCCAGGGAGTCACAACAGTTGAAGAGTTTAAGATGCCCAGTCTATTCATCAATATATCGATCAAATAATTAGCTATAATAACTGAAACATTCTTCCAAACATGGTGCTGTTTCAACAGACAGGAATCTTCTAAATTCGGGTTTGTAGAATGACCTGAGATGGCCTTTGGTTGTTGGCACAAGACTAACTTCAATAATCTTTCCAGGTGTTAAACATTGTTTTACAGTCGTTTAAGACGAAGACGCGTTGGATAAATATACGCAGCAATCATACTTTAAGCGAAACTACATTAACCACTTTTCAATTTAATAACAATTTAAAGGTCTGTGTGAGGGACATAGTACGATTTTCCATCTGCAGTGAGGATTGGTTTAGGTGAGGTAACTTCAAATTCCATCAAAGTGTGCTCGTAGGGCAATTTCTCATCAGCAGATCAAGTGATTTTTTTTTTATATTTTTTTTTTATAACAATAGCCTACTACTGACTGATTTCTTACAGCCTACATACTCTTAATGAAAAAAAAAAGAAAGAGGTTTGCCGTCGCTTAAACTTTGCTCGACGTGTTTATCCACAAGAGTAACGCAATTGAGGAAAAATCCCCATCTAGCCTTTACATTTTCACCTTCAGTAGTCCATGTTTATGTCCCAGATTTACTGATAAGCAGCTTCAGCTTAATTCAGTATGACAAAATTAACTTAGAGTTCGATTTAAAATAATAATAATAACCCTTTAGGCCTACCTAATCACCACAAAGTTTAAAATGCAAATAATAGCTACTTTTAAATGATTTTTCTTTATAACCAAATATTGCAAAAACATAACATTAAAATTTATTGCGTGAATGTTCGCAAGTAGTGTATAAGTGTTGTTTTTATGCGAAATTTTTACATAACACTATATAGTAAAAAAATAATTATATTGATATATATTCATATCCTACAATAGGCTATATAACTCAAATGTGGCTCCTGATGGTTAAAAATGTATCACCTGAGCTCTGACTTTTTTTTTCCCCTCTCACAATCTACACTGTTCTACCCCACCCCGCTATAGACTCTCTCTCTCTCTCTCTCTCTCTCTCTCTCTCTCATGTGTTGTCTGGGAGGGGAGCCCTGCCTCTTTCCTCAGATCAATGCCCTGGCCACTCACTTTCTGATGTTGCACGACGGGAAATGCTTTGAATACTTGCGACATGGCCGCTTGCATTGATTGCCAAGATTGACAGCAGTAACCATCGTCTTCTATTGCTTCTGTTTAGTGTAGAGAGGAAAAACGCGATAAATATAGGCTACTTAGAACTGCTCTCAGCAGTTTTGACAGTTCAACTTCATACAGCCAAAGCGGGATTCCCTCTACGGTCAGTGGAAGCGATACACTTCAGGTTTTTTTTTCTTTCTCTGCTACTACTCATCAGTGTACATTACTTTAACCTGTTTCAATACCAATAACGGGATACGGCGAAGACGAGCGCTTGTTTTGGTAGGCTACCCTGCTCGCATCAAGGTAAACTTTTATCATTGGTAACCTGTCGTCCGTGATTTCATGTGTGTTCGTCATGTTACGTTTACCGTCATTTTGCGTCTTAATACTGCAGCAGTGGCATTGATACATTCAGGTTTACATTACATAAGCTTTTCAGGAGATGTCCAAACTATTTGAAACGTCTGTCTTGTCCAGGATTGATATTAGTCTTGACTGTAATTTTCAGCGAAGAGTGGCGCGTGATACTCCGTACAGCGATGTGACGAGGAGCGATATGAGCTTTTTTCTTCGCAAAAACCTGCAAAAATCTCGACGAGTAAAAGAAAAAAGTTCACCAGACATGATCCAAGTGGTTCTTGTATGTAATCCCAGCCGTTATAATGTTTTGTCTGTACTTCATTGTCCGCTGTTGAACTATTGTCGTGTAACTTGTTCACAAACGCACGCGCCGAACGGAAACAATAATAATGCGCGCAGTTCTGATTACTAACAATGTCTGTTTGATTATTAGGCCTGCTCCGGATGCGATACTATTTAATTAGTTTTATTTCTGAGTAATAGATAGCCCGTAGTTGTCATCCGGACGGCGGATAAGTTCCCTGCACGGGAGGTTATTTCACGTTTGTCCACAGAGCGGTACTCTTCATTGACAGTAACGGGAGAAGCGCTGCTACAGCCTAGGTACAGCACTGGAAAGAAAGGATCCGATTCGACGTCGTTTTAAATTTCTGTTTTATGAAAATGGATAAGCTTTGTGTATTTAAGATCGGATACATCTCCTGTCCGTAAGATAGGTAACTTAAAGAAAAATAGGTTGAGGGCAAAATTGTTCTTTCGCAAGCATGGGAATTGTTTCTCAACTTTCGCTCGAGGTCAGGCATATTGACCTTTGAAGAATGCATAAGCCATAAATTAAAATGAAGTACTCATCCAAAGCTGATCCATTTAGAGACAATAAGCAACTTGGAAAAGCAGAGTCCTTTTAGTCTCCCAGCTTGAAAAAAACCCTGTGCTTTGAAACACACTGCATTCAGACTGAAAGTAAGTGAACTCCGGAAATTGTTACGTGATTATTTATTTTATAAGAACGTGTACATTTGTTTTAAAGCGATTTGTTAGCACTTATTAAAAATATCTGCCGTTTGTTTATTTATTTAGCGTTTTTATTTTAAAACCATGAAGATAGGTAAAAAAACTTTGTTGTGTAAAATTACATCCACAGTTAATTTCTGTATCAAAATAAATTAAGCAAAATCATCGTTTATTTTTCCATTCTATGCTAATTAATCATTGAATTAGTGTTTATCCTTATTCTGCCATTGTTTTTGGTTTTGTGCTATACATGATGCTTTTGAGATTTCCAGAAACAGTGTGATGAGGTACTACTGAGAGGACAAATGCAGCGCAGTGTGTGTGAACTCGGTCTGTGGGACACAGATAGCCCATCATCTCATGGGTGTTTCCCAAAAGTAGACCCTCACAGACACAGATAAGCTCTTTTCGACTGCTGCACGAGATGCGATAATATTTTAATACGGAGCATAACACAGCGCGCCGACGTATGACGGAACTGAAAGGTTTTTTAAAACTCCTGAAGCACCTCAGACACGTCAAACGGGAAATTACAAGAATTAGTACACATACATAACTTATTGTTAAACAATTTTCCGGCGCTAGAAAGCCAAACACTGTCCTTCTTTTTTGCTTTTTAAACTTCAGAGCAGAAACACAAAAGCTTTGTTGTTCTCGCGCAGGGACGCAACCTGACACCTTAATTAAACACAGCTTAACTTTGCTAGTTTTTCTCTCCTGAAATTGTGTCCAGTCTGTAAGAATAACCGGGTGTCTAATAATACATTCTTGTCTTAAGTGAGAGGGGGCTGTTTGAAAAACAATCCCCTTGGCTTGTCCCTCTGTTGGGGTGAAGTTGAGCCCGTAATGGCATTTTGTTTTGAGCAGTTGCTGTTAGCTGTTCCCTCATAAGGTAAGATGGCACTGGAGTCCAATGGAACATTTATAATTAGACTGCCAGTTCAGCACATTGTCCTGATTGCTATACAGGGATATGCTTCACTCAATAGAGATAGACTTATTCACTGCCTTTGAGAAAGGGTGTCTGTTGCCTTTTCCTTACGTTTATTTACTTATTCTCAAGTCATGCATTGAAAATACAAACCTTGATCACGTTTATAAATTCATCCAAATTTAAAAATAAATTTAACGTTTTATTTGCAAAAACAATATTAAATGTGTGAACTTGTGAATATCCTATCTCTTTTATTATTAAGACTTCACAAATGCACGCATCCGTGTAAAAAAAATTTTTTTTTTTACTTTTTTTTTTAAACTTCACGAGTCGCTGTTGAAAGTTTAAACGCTTTTCATTCAATCCTATTTTCCATGCACATGCTGGATGTTCCCGAATGCTTTTTTTTCTTTCTTGTTTCTGTGGACAGAAATTAGGTATGAATGAAGGTTTATGTGCAGTTTCATAGCCTATCACAGACAAACGCAGTTTCATTTTCCCTGCGATTAAAGCGTTTGAGATAATGACGATCTCTGTTGTTTTTTTTTTTTTAGGTCTTTCTGCCCGTGGATTTGGGGAGGAACTCGTGGTTTTGTGCAAGCAAAGAGCACATCCTAACTGGATCCGGCGAGCAGATACCGACAGATCGCAGACGAACGCTTATGGTGCCAGTAAGTTAAGAGATTTGGATCTGTTCTGCGTTTTCTCACTTAAATTTGAATAGATCTTGACAGCTGTAATATATATTTTAACACATGAAATGTGTGAAGTTGAAGTCCATATTATTGTTTTTACTCATTTTTATAGGTCATCCAGATTAATTTTAATTTTAGATTATCCACAGTGTTGATAGTTCTCCTATTTAATTGAAGCATTGAATCTATTTATCTCGAAGTCTAAATTGTTACTGTGACTGTTGCAGAGAGTCAGTATGATACTTTAAGCAGTGACTGAGTGATTGTAATTTCATGCCACCAAATGCATTTAATTTAATCTTTAAATGCATTCATTTTTTGTGTGTGTGTGTGTGTGTGTGTGTGTGTGTTCTTTTGGATAAAACGGAATGATTTGTTGGTTCTTACATTTTTTAGGTAGGCTACATAATACAAGTCACACCTCCTTATTTGATTCTCATATTGTTATTATTATTATTATTATAATTAATTTTTTATGAATTGATGTATTTTTTGAATAAGGGAATATCTTTTCTCTGCATGCAGTTTATCGTAAGTTCAGCTGCATATGTGTATCTCTGTTATGAAGGGACTTGTGATTGCTTCTTTGGAGACATTAATTGCAAACTGGCATCAGTCGAATGCATTATCAGTCCTAAAATCTGGACAGTAAATGAACTTTGAATAATTCTCTTTCATGTGCCACAGTCTGTTGTTTCCAGAGGTTGCCTGCCATATGTTTTAGTACTTGTGAAATATTGTCTCAGATTTCCCTACCAGCAATTTTGAATTGTTATCTGTTTTCAGTGGTTTTAAACAGCTCTGGCATTTATTTATTTTGTTATTGCAAAGGTTTATATTTACAGTTTTGATCACCTAATTTGACTTATCGTTTCTTACTTTAGTACAGTAATACATCTGTAATGTTTAAATGATGTTTATGGATCTTAAGTGGATGTATATCTGGAAAATAGAGTGAGAGAAGTGTAGCGATCACATTCTTATCAGACACAATGTTCGATTTCAAAACGATGTTTCATCTTATTAATTCATAGCAGTAGTTTTCATTTTTGTAATGTATTATATTTAGTATTTGGTGGAAAGGAGCAGGTTGAGGATAGTGTTAGATGCTCAGGTGTAAATCTCGCCTGGCTGTGTCTTGTATTGGAGGGGTTAGAACAGTGCCAGCAGAATCCTAATGATAAACAACACTGGAGGTAAACAACAGCAGGCCTGGTAAAGGTAAGCAGCACGCCAGCCGTAGGGGAGGAATGCATGAGGAGGAAATGTGGCAGCACATGTTGTGACATCTGTCTTTATAAGTGTTAGCTAATTTGCTGTGGAATATTTCAACAATGATCAAAACCGATGGCAACATGTTTATTAGAAGGCTTTTTTTCCCCCTTTTGTGGCAGAATCTCTCAAGTTTCTGGAATGTGTTATTGAAGCTTTGCTGCACTTTTAATTATAGTAAGTTTAGGCTACTAATTAGCAAAGTGAGGAAGACATAAGAAAGGTAGCTTTCTTGTAGGTGATTTTCAGATTCTGAATTACGGTACATAAGGCTTGATTTTTATTATTATTTGTAATTTTTTGCAAGCATTACTTTCATAACTTGTTGTGTTTGTACACATGTTGATGTTGGAATGCATGCAGTACACACGCAGCTTTTTCTCGCAGCCGTCCGCTGCATTCCTACAGAATGACAGATCCATTGTCATCAATGAAGCTGGCACGCTGACAGCTGCTCCAGATCCCCAGGGCACCCATCTTCTATGATTTAATGATTTACATAGGCAGGAATGCTGACCCTGGACACACACCGAAATCAAATCAAAGCTGTAACAATCAAATGACAGATAGTAAATAAATAGATTTGTAGTCTTGTGAAGACCTTTAACATTAGGACTTAAGTATTTCTTTCATCCAGCACAAGTACAAATTATCCAACCTATACTTATCTGTGGCTTAACAACACGCCCAAATTGCAGTCTTGTGTCTGAAAAAAAGATAGTGAAGCTATAGCTCAGGAGTCCTTGCGAAATGCCAATACAGATGGCCGTGTCTTTCAGCGACAATCCACGCTGAAAATGCCTTTTTCTCTCACAATGTCTTATGCAACCTCAGGTCTAGAGATTACAATCATGTGAGAATCAAAAAATTGAAGATGTCTTTGATGTCTTGGTCACTCTTTGTTAACGAAGGGCATGCTTTTTGCCCACTACTGAAAACACATGTTCACATACGGCCTGTGCTGCACAATAAAGCGGAGACACAGATGCTTTCCACTCTGAAATATTACTAAATGCTTTCTTTTCTCACAACATTTGCCTGATAACAGGATGTGCTAACACAATATAGAGCTGCTCTTTGAATGTTTCCCATCAATACACACCATTGCTCGAATCAAAATGTCTTGAACTTGATGTAGCGTGACACTTTATGTGAAATTAGGTACATGACAAATATACCTTTGACAATATTGAATATTTTTTTTCCACCGTTCTATCTCCTATAGCTCTTTTATGAGCACGCATGAATATGTAGATTTAATGCTAGGGATCTCTGGGAGCGTGAGGTTGTTGACACTGGCTTTATTGGTGGTTATAATCAGCATTATCAGGTCTAGGCTCTGGTGTGGCATATTGTTGTTGTTTAGATTTTTTTTTTTCAAATCAGAAGAAGATTTCTGCGGTGCAGAGGAAGATTCTGAGTCCATTTCCATTTCAAAGGGGTTTGCTGTGCTTGCTGGCAGTAATTAAAATGCAGTGGTTTGGAGCCTGTATACACACACGCGCTCTGGGGTGGAGGGTTTGCTGGGAGAGAGCGAGCGCGGGGAACCGTGTGCAGGCGGTTGACTCCTGCATGCGTCTCCAAATGCACTTATAATTTTGTACAAATGTTTATGCCAGTCCGTGCTCTTTTGCGGAGAGCTTGTCTCCTGGCCAAAACCATTTCAAGACAAAGTTAGTTTGCTTTTTCCTTAACCTTCTTGTTGTGGCCTCCTCTCTCTCTCTCCCTCTCGCTCGCTACAGCTGCTCTCTGACACACAGGCTTTGGCACATGTTTAACCTTTAATTGGTGCATGAATAAATAATGAGAATAAATCTTTTGATATGGACTCTGGACTAGTCCTTTCTCTGCTCGCGATTGTTCTTGCTTTTTTCATCCTCAAACTAGTTAGTAGCAAATATTGCTGAATGGTGGATCAGTTGTTTTGTGTTTAAAAAAGATTTTTTTTTGTTTTGAGAAGGAATTCACTATTGCAATTGCTGAAAGGTCTGTATGATGTGTTTTATAGGCATCGTAAAAATAACTGGAAAGTCGATGATTTTGCATTGGCATCTTGTTAATTTTTTGTTATTAATACGAAGAGCTCTGAGCACAGGTGATGATTTCATCTGGTTTATTGGGGTATGAATGACATGAATTGATGAGCAGATTTAAAAATCATTAAATTGTTATAATTGAGATTTAGTAACTTCCTGTGACGTTTTCGTCTGAAACTTTAGCTTTTAAAACCAAGTAAATCTTTTTGTTCAGATCATAAATTTCATATTGCATCATCTTATAGTGAAAGTGTACTGTGTTAGCTAAATCATTGTCAAACACAGATTAAGGGAATCAGGCTCTGATTGGGAGCTAGCTGGGGTTTTTTTTTAGCACAGGATTTGTGATAATCCCGGCCTTTCGTAGTAGCGAATAATTGATCATTAACCTAAGATGCTATGTTTTCCATTACAAAGGGATCTGTATGACCCCCAGCAGAAGACTCCGCCCACTTAGAATGCCTTGCCGTTAGATCAAATGTGAGCAAGAAAGATCAAGCTGTCAAATTACCCTCTACCTTACACTTTAGTACACATGTGCTCAAAAAGATTAAAGGTTGTGTCTGAAATTAGTGTTTATTTCAATCATATATAGATATAGATTGTGTTAAAGAATTATCCACCCTGAAGTTCAGAGCAGAATTGCTGTCAAGGCAAAAAGGCCTTTGAATTCTCGTGGACTTTTCTGTTTTGTGAAAGAAAGCCCAATGCTGTCTTCTTAAACGGTATTGTAATCACTTAAGCACTGATTTTGTGATAATAAGGATCTTCTAGAAAGAAGGTAGCTAATTGCAGACTCATTATGCTAGTTTATAGGAAATCTGAAAGTCTGGAAAATTACATGGAAAAATTAGATGGCAAAATCACGTCTCCCACAGTTATTTTGTGTGTGTATGTATGGAAACTCAAGATGCATAAAGCCAGAAGCAAATTAAAGTGACAAAGGAGGTTGGTAAGGAATTTTGTGGCTATGTGTCTGACCGTAGTTCAGCTGGAGTATTTCTGAAACCAGCCTCTTTTGTTTCCTTATTCCGCGATTATGTGCAGCCGCTCACAGTTTTAAAGGCTCTCTGCCGTTGATGTACATGTGCGTCACAAGAAAATGGCTTCGGCAGACCAAACCGCAAGTGTTCTCTCTCTCTCTCTCACACACACGCTCACTTATCTCCTTCTCTCTTTCTTTCTGAAGAAGTGAAAGGCGCTACTACCTGACTGTCAGTGGAATAAGATGTAGTGCAGCAGCGAACAGACAGACTGTGAGAAAGCACTTGACTACCGTTATGGATGTGTCCATGAACAGCCTTTGATGACGGGTCAAGTAGTGACAGCAGCTAATGTGATGAGAGAGTGTGTGTGTCTGTGTGTTCGCGTGATCTGCCATTCTTGCCTTTACAGTTTAGAGAGCTGCCTGTCTGAGTGGTCTCCACGTGAAGGGACGCAGCAGCTAATGATGTCATGATGTCTTAATTCAGAGATGTGGCTGTGGAGCTAGGTGTCTCTGCTCAGAACTGCATGGAGTGGGAGGAGGGTTTCAGATGATCCTATAGGGGTCATGGAACCGCCGGCTTAAGGTTTTGTCACATTTACAGTCATTTCAGCAATAATCTGGGTTCTGCTGTATTTTATACCACAGAATTCCCCACGCAGATGTCATTGTTTTTTTTTTTCTTGTGACAGTAGACAATGGACCATTTTTGCCTATAAACTTTTGTGGAAATTTTAGTACTGTGACCACACCTTAAAGAGATCACCCACTTGTCTGAAGTTTAAAATCATTGGTTACCCGTAAGTCAGTCACATAACGTTTGGTTATGATGTGTGTTATTCGCCGGCTCAGCCGCCTCGAACTTCCACTGTAAACACAGGAATACTGCGAAAAACAAAACCATCGAGACCAAGTTTTGCTTCCTCCTTAACCTGATCCTGCATGAGAGCAACCAATGGGGACACAATCACAACTATTGCCTTACTGGACTTTGGCTGCCTCAGTTTCTCGCTGATGATTGGTAACAGTTGATAAATTTAACTTTTCCCTGTCGTGAGTAGGGCCACAACATCACCCCCATTCAAAATGTGAAACAAAAACTCTCCCAATAGCATCCTGTGTCTCCATGTCTGCTGTTGTTTTCGATTTCCCTAACCTAAACTACAATCTTAAATTTGGCGCTTACCGTCTACATCACGGCTCTCAGCCCGCTCTCTGTTCGTTGATTGGCCGGCTGTTTTGGAGCCGGAGGAAAACTGGGAGATGGTTTGCCATCTCAGACTGAGTAAAGAAGCGAACTGAAATTGAGCAGAAGTACATAGTCTGACGTAGTCAGGCTAATCGTCATGAGCCGCAGGGTTTCATTTGGTTTTGTTTGTGTATGTTTTTTTTAAAACTTTCAAAGCAGTGATGCCCATTTACTTCTATTATATGACCGACAGACTGTAACGGTTTGAGTTAAAAATCTCAGTTTGTTTGTGTATGTTTTTTTTTTTTACTTTCAAAGCCGTGATGCCCATTTACTTCTATTATATGACTGACAGACTATAACAGTTTGAGTTAAAAATCTCAGTTTGTGTTCTACTGAAGATAAGATAAACATAACTTTTTGGTTGACCTATCCCTTTAATGACAAAATCTTAACAAAGTAGTATGAATTTACTAGATTTCGCACTCTATTTAGTTCTATTCATTTTATCTTCTGTTTAAGGCTTAGTGAACTCAGACTTGAAAAATTATGTAGTGCAAAAAAAGTAATTTGAACTTCATATATGGAACTGAAGTAATTTTTATTTAACTTAGTGTGGCTTCATTTATATCCTGCAGTATATTCAAAGTGAAGTCTTTTCTCTTCCGCTCTCTCTCTTTTTGGCTTTGCCAGGATATATTAACCACACCAAAGTGAAAACACCAGGCTGGAAAAAGTGAATATTTTTTTGTGGAGGAGTGGAAAACAAATTTGAAATTGAATTAAAAAATGACTCTCTTTTTCATTAGTTTGTCATTTTAAATCTTTGGGCAAGAAGGGCTATGAACATAATTTAAGTCCTAATTTTTCTTATGAGTAATCTCCAATGTCAAAGGGCTTTGTCAGAGAGCTGTCTATAGCTAAAGCCAAGTCAAGCTGAATAAATGAACTCTAATGTGGTAATCTTTTTTTTTTTACATATAGGATGGCAGAAATCTGTTAGAATAATGGAGAAAATCTTGCGCTTTTGCCTCCCATGTATTTCCTCGGAGCCTCTTTGACATCTATCAGCATACCCGCACTGGCACACACAAAATCACTCATCGCAGGCCAGCGTTCAGGAACATGCAGTCTCTACAAAACACTGGAATAAGGAACGATCCTGGCAGGTTTACAGTGCCACCACCCTTTTTCCACCGGCAGGCATGTCGTCCTGCAGCACTCCGTCACGGGCCTGCAGCTGAAAAGAGCTCACTCATAGCACAAGTTGTTTCTCTAGCAGGAAAGAAACTGAAACTATGACACAGGGCTAAACTAAACCCCCAGGGCCTGCCAGAATGCAAATGAGACATTTTCTCCACAACACTGGTCGTCCCAGAGCCAGATCTTTTCACCTCGTTCCATTTGGTACTGCAGCCGAGAGCTGCTCCCGCTGTTACCTTGAAAGCACTCTTCTCCTCCTGGACCTTTTTTTAGCAGCCTCTACTAATATAATGCTATTTTAATGTTATTTGAGCATTATATTAATATTTCAATGCGCCACATGTTGGTAATGTAGAGCATTGAGGCGCATGCGCACAAAGAGAATGCAAGCTTGAGCGATGATGGCGCACGAACGACTTGCGGTGGGGTGTCAGAGGGGAAGAATGTTTTCTGTCTCTGATTGGAGGTGGTACTTAGATGACAAGAAAGAGAAGTTGTAAGTGGGGAGGGAGTGGTGGAAGAAAGAAGCAAAAGATGGCTCTACTCTTCTTCACTGTTGCTAAATTTATTCCATCTGCAGGGTGGAGGAGTTTGGGCTGACTCCAGACCAGAGAGAGGCTTCTAATTAAATCGTCATCATTATCAACTTGTGGTCAACGATCATCCTCGAACGCTCGCTCTTCCAAGATGAACATGGAACCAGAGAAGCTTTTCCTTCAGTCCTTGTGTTGGACTGAATTAGAAAGCGAAAAACAGAATAGGAAAGTGCTACACAGGGCTGTTTCTCTTTTCTTTTCTTTCTTTTTTTTTTTGTTGGCGTACGGCGAAAAAAGGCACTCAGCCATTTCCACTCAGGTTTAAACAATTACTGCACATCAGAGTGAAGTAGAGGAATCTTAGTTGAGTCTGCTAGACTCATTGCATTCCCCTCGACTTGCCTGCTTTCAGGGGAAACATTAGCTGTAGCATTAGCATGTTCCAACCTGTAATAATTTCAATTAGAGCCGATGGGCGTGTTTGCCATATTTGGATCAGCACTGTTTGGGAAGTGCTCCTCTTAAGGGCTGACAGCTCTTAATACGGTATTCCAAGCATAGATATGTGAGTGACACTGAAGAGTGCGCTAAAATGCTTTATCAAATCATAATTACAGCCCCAGTGATTAAAGGGGAAGTGACTCTGATTAGAAGAGTTTCTGGGGACGTGGAAACGGGATGAATATTCAAATGGGAACGGCAAGGAGAAATATTATTTTGAGTTTAGTTTTTTCTTCTCTCTCTCTAGAGTGAGGTATGTGTCTGCCACTCTGCTGTGCAACCACAATGCTATGATATCATCTTTACCGCACAGATTTCATCTGGGCCCTTTCAGCTTTAGCTATTGGGCAGAAAATATGCATACAGATATCGGCCCATTAATGTTCAGCCACTCTCTTAACCCTGTTATGCAGTGCTATTCACAACAGTAGATTTTTTTTTAAAATATATTTTTATATAGTTGTTTTGAAGACAAAAGTACATTAGGTTGTTTATTTAAATTCTTTAAAAAAGCAGTTAGTTACTGGGGTTGTACCTTCAATGTTAAATACTTTTTTTTGATAGTGCAAATTATACTTTGTATATATTACACATACTGAAGCCACAATTCAACTCTGTTTTTTATTATTAACTTAAGCTTTAAACTGAATATGTCAAGGGTAAATTTCTCCTCCTCTCTGGAGAGTCTGATTTAGTTCTGCCACTGTACAACGGCTGCTGAATATGAATGGGAGAAAACAAGGGAGGAATGGACAGAGTTTGACTCTTGTTTTCGTATTCTATCAGCTTGGCATGCAGAGGACTTTCAGAGCAAAATGGACTTGAATCTGCGAGGAATGTGAAGGGGAAAATGGCAAGGCCTTGTCCTCTGTCTCTTTCTCTTTCTCTCTTTTCTTGCTCTCTCTCCACTCTGTTGCACTTGGAGAGCTCGATGAGTATCACACGTTTTTGTGAACTTGAAGGTATGCACTGTTTAAGCAAAGGAGATAAAGGAGCGTATTATTAGCAGCCGTCTTCAGCAGGCAGATTAGTATTGCTTGAGCCTTTCACCTCTGTGAGCCTCAAACACTGGCTGCCATGTGATAGCCTCTATTTTATAAATCATTTCAGCGAGTGTTCATAAAATGTAGGCTGTGAAATAGACAGCGAGAGCTTCACAATTTTACAATTTCACAAGCGACTTCCCTCTTAGAATGACAGTGGCTAACCTGACTATTACTGCTTTTGATTTCAGCAGGGCATGGTTTTGCGCTCTGTGAGCTATACATAAAAAAAAAAAAAAAAAAAAAAGCTTAGGGCCGACTCTGAATTTATGGCTAAATGCTGCTTATCTAGCAGCCTTTTCACAGACTTTAGAAAAGAGTCGTATTTTCACCTTCAAAAAATTCACGCCTGTGTTGTGGCGCACTTGAGCCTCGGCTCTGTTGTGAGCTGCAAAATAGAAGCAGCACCGCATCGACTTTTACCTTATTACATACAGATGGGATTCTTTCAGCATGCACACACACATATGCCATGTAAACAGCAGCGGAGTGCAGATGTTTCAGGTGAAGGCTAATTTCTATGTTCTAATTATCTACATTTCTTTGAGTTCCTCATCTTGCGAGCGCTAATCAAGTCGACCCTGCACACAAATCTCGAGAAAGCTAGAACAGAAGGTGCAGGAGTCAATCGTGTGTTTAGCTTGTGTCTTCTTGTATTCACATCGCACCCCTAGGCTTAAACACCTTCCCACATGCCTCCTCGGTTCCCCACATTTATTTATTTACGTTTCAGCTTTCCTCTGAATTCACCCTTCGAAAGCCCAGTAGGGAGGGAAAATTTACATTTGCTACATAATCTAAGAAACACTTGAAAATAGTGTGCGGCGAACAGTAGTGGTGGTGGAAGCCTCCTGATATTTTCATTGGAGCGTTGTCAGCTTTTCTAGAGAATAATATGAACCATGTGTCCCGCCAGCAAAGAAAATTAGAGACCGTTCATGTGACCCACCTGTCGTGCTTTCAGCGCTGATAATATTAACCTCACGTCGCCATCATCGGCTAACAGAGCTGAAGAGCATGTGTGTATCAACACCAGGGGAGCTTCTCATCTTGCTAGATTCCCAGCACCTGCGTTTGACACACATTCACGGAGCTCATAAGAGAAACAGATCCCACAAATGCACATGGTCGTGGTAGTAGTTTTTCCTTTCTATTGTCTGTTGTTTTGATCTTTGGTGTTCCTCAGCGTTCCTCAGGTTTCATGTGGTCTGTGCCATGCTGTAATAGGTTCCTTGGGCATGATTGGAATATAATAACAATTTTACAGTGTTTCTTTTACCCCCCCTACATGCTGAGAAAATGCAAAACGTGCACGAGCACCACAGGGCATATGGTTGGAACCGTGATGTCAGTTGTTATTGCTGGATACGTAGGATAGGAAAAGTTGGATTATTTTCCAAAAATCCACTGTGCAAGGAGCATTATGTCACAAAGGCGACATTGTAGCCAGTTGGGTGTGTTGCAGTGTGGGTTCGTGTATGTGCGTTTTTGTGTGCGCCCAGCTTGCTTTCTAATTCTATACATTGTCCAACCGCTGTCAAGTACACGCTTGATGTGCCTCACCGCACTCCCGTGCTAAAATCAATGGAAACTGCTCCATATATCGGCTTCATAATGGAAAAAATATGTATAATACGCCACACACTATGCCTGTCCATTTTTGGACTTCATAGACACTAATGTAGAGTGTCCCTTTGAAGTGATAGTTTACCCCCCACAAAAGTTCTTCTGCTCAACTTAAAAGTTAATTTAATTAAAAAAAAAATTTTCCCTTACAAAGAAAGTGAATCCAGTCCAAAACAACACTAAATCTTACCTTGGGTTTTTCAGATGAAAAAAAAAATAATGACGAGGCACGTAATTGTTGACTGAATATATTAGGTTGGTAGATCATAGCTGTCTGGCTTTTTGCGAGAGGGCACAGAAAGAGGAATAATAATCTCACCCTTTGACTTGCTGCACTGGTCATGTGACCTGTAATTTCGCCAAGCCCCCCCACTATCTCTGGAACAGAGTGGATTTCTTTAAAGCAGTCCTCCATCAGCGGTGTACTCCTGCCTGATTGCCTCGTGCAGAATAAGAGCATCATGGGAAAGGACGTGCATCTAATAGCTAACTGAAGAACTACGCATCTCTTGTTTTTCACTAATTGAATTCTGCACTAATATATGCTGGCAGGAGCCCTTACCTTGTTTGACTTATTTATTGCCTGACTGGAGAGGTAATTTGACCTCCTCATTTCAAAGACTCTGTTTTTTCCTGGAGCAAAAAAAAAAAGAGTGTTAAACTCAATTACACCACCGATCAGTGACTCAAACACTACATTTGTTTTCTCCGAGGGGGGGAAGAAGGGAACCACCGAGAAGAGAGAGGAGCTCTCTTTCTCCCTCTCTCTCTTTCTCTCTCTCTCGTACAGTCTGAGAAGCTCTAGCTTATAGTGGAGACCGTGAAGAGCGACTCCCAGTCCTGTCAGCTGAGATTTGTGTCCATATTTTAAATTATTTTCCTCTCTTAAAAATTAAGAACGAAAAAAAATTCTCAAGCCAACATTTTTTTTTTTTTTGTAATTAATGGATTTGTTTGCATATGCTTAGTGATTGTAGATTTTGAGGTGATTTTTAAAAGGTGGTTAATAAGGTTTTTTTTAAGAAAAAAAAAATGAAAACGATTTTCTTAGTGTTGAAGATTTACATCTATGCTGACATTCTTGCTGTAAGACTTTGTAAAAGAGAAAATGTATGCAAAAATGAAAAGCGTTATGAATTATTTTATCTTCTCCATAGAACAGATCCCCCATTGAACTATATCAAACATAGTTTGAGCAGGAATTTGATCATGCTCTTGAACTTTAAGATGTAAATTAAAAGTAAAGAAAAGCAGATTTTTTTGTCTTTATTTTTACTCTTACCTTTGCTCTGCCTGAGAAAACACGGCAGAATGCTTCTGGATTTTCATGAAGCCACCAGTCAAAACCCTAGAGCACAATTTGCTCCTCCCTGCTTGCTGGTAAAAGAATTAAAAGTGAATTTGTGCATGAAGAATGCAAGTTCCGATGAGTCGTAACCTCTTTTTTGTTATTTCATCATTCATATCGAGACCTGAAATATTTTTCAGATTTAACATACCACAAAAGCCACCCTTGGGGAACCAAGGCCTCTCTTGGCATACTTAACTAAGGTTTCTGAAGGAGAGTACTGCACATAATTCCTTTTCCTTCATCTGTGTTCTTGACCACATCTCTTCATTAAAATGGTCTCTGTTCATTCACAGAGAATGCGAACCGTGAAGATTTCAATTCAATTGCTAATGTAATATTTGAAAAATGGGACTTTGCCGTACACACACACCTGCATCTGAACAAGAACAACACAAATAATTTGCACCTAACCGCCGGGCCTGTTTGTAACCTGATCTTTTCTGGATCGATTGATTCCATTCTGGTTTAATTCACCATATGATTGACTTTCAGCACGACTTACCGTAGGAAAAATATCCCTGTACAGACTGCGGCCTTAAATAGTGCGGTAATTTGAATACAGATGCTTGCTGCTTAGACCTTGTCACTGGAAATGACTCCGAGTCAGGAGACAATTGCAGGTTGATTATGTTGCCACTGACAGAAGTTGCAGGTTCTTTGTGCATCAGGCATATTTGCATTTAAATGCTTATTGTAGGCAGCCGGAGCATAGCCACTCTGATTGTCTGCACGACCTGTCTTTTTATATTTGTCTGAAAAACAAAATCAAATGAATTGCAATGAGGATAATCTGTATGGGAGTAATTTGTTTTCAATGGCAGGAAGCACATTTATCAATGCGGCAGCATTTGTTGACTTGTTTTCAGGCTTTAGTTATCAGTCCCATTTAAGTATTTCATCTCTGTTTTGTTTTATGAGTACGATTTGATCAGCATCTGCATAATTCATCTTATTTTTTTATTTTATTTTTGTCTTTATCTGCTGTGGCTGTGCAGATATTTCAATTATTTATTCTTTATATTGTAATTTCAATCAACAGAATTTTAAATTACATTTTATTTGGGTGAATTGCATACGATTTGGTTAGACATCCAAAACTAACCTGAGAACTGTTTCTAAAATACTTTATTCAATACTTTATTTTAGGCATAAATCTAGATAATGATCTTAAAAAAGCTGTTTTGAATAAATGATGTCAATTTATTAGAATATGTTTATCCCATGATAATCTACTAAACTGTCACTGCAGGTTCAAATATTTCTGGATTACGCTTCATGGGAGTCAGTGAATGTTCAAACATTCAGCAATCGTCTGTGTTATTCCACAAACTTGACCTGTGTGTGCGTGCCTCATGCCTTTATCCGCGTATATGTTTCTTATGTCCATTGTGTGCGTATTATACCATAAAAGTGTGTGTGCGTGTGAGGCAGGTGTGTGTGTGTGTGTGTGTGTACATGTGCTCCTGCTGCTTCAGGTTCTGGGTTCTTTGTCCTGTTGCACTCAGCATGTCTGCCTCCTCAGGAGAGCCAGGGCTCTCTCTCGTCTGGCCACACAAAGGCACTGCCTTTCTTTGAGGTGTTAAAAACTTCCATTTATGCATTCCCTGGACAAAAAGCTCCCGGACCCATTTTCGAGGCCATTGGCAACACAGGCAGACATTGTGGCCACGCTTCTTCGGCACTCATTTCACAGATTCTAAAACCGGTATGTGGTGAACAGGATTTCAGCAGCTAAAATGCCCCGTGCGAGCATGGGCGATAAGAGAGCGAGAGAGAGAGAGAACGGCCAGCAGCCCCGTAAACTAGAAGATGAGACCAGGAGAATAAACACATTACCTGGGAAAGAGAGAAAGAGAAGCAGACTTGTTTCCATAACCCAACTCAATAGTAGGGACGGATAAATAGGGGGAGAAAAAAAGTGCTTTGTGTCATGGCTAGGGAATAAACTGCATCGACTGACGTCAAATCGATGATAAAAAAGAAAAGTGAGTCTCTCACTTTTGCTGCAATTGCATTCTAATCATTTACTGAAATGTGTGTAGTCTGCTTCGCAGAGAACCGGTGAGAGTATATTTTACCAGCTGGGACTTGAATTCCTCTCGGGGTGGATTTGAGGCCTGTGGATGCCGGTCAACCCTTTCTTCCCCTAATACGGACTTTCGTTGTTGTTATTTCACAGCAGAGTAAATCACATGAAATGTATCTCCACTGTCGGACATGAAAGTCTGGCTTGGCCGCAGTGCTGTCTGCAAGTCCAAGGAGAGATGTTTGATTTAAAAACCTCCCCCATCCACGATGGAAGTCGTGAAATGCGCTTTATAAACACCCTCGGCTGTAAGCAGGCCGTCTTAAGTGAAGCATGTGGACATTCAAAGAGGGGGATGAAATGAAAAAAAATGAATGAATAGAATGAAAAAAAGTCTTATTTTATTCCTGTGGAAGAAAGTTGGTTTCTTTGGATTCACAGTTTTCTGTGAATCCCACTTATGGGTTCATTATTGCTCATCTGTGGACCTGAAACAATCCAGATTGAAGAATTAGAAGTGTGTATCAGTTTGAATTTGAACTGAACTGGCCACATGCCACAGGAAATTGAATTGGGACTTGAATTGAAATCAAATTTCATTGGCATTGGGTCGGGTTAAGGGGTCTTGAACATGGTCAAACATAATAAAGCATTCATATGTGCCTATAAATACTAATAAACAGCCAATATGCTATTTTATTATGCATGCTAGTAAGCAACTAGTTAATAGTGAGAATTGGACCTTAAAATAAAATGATACCAATATAATTAATCATATTAAATATTAAGTTTTGGTAAACAGAATTTCTATAGGTGGTATTTCATATTTATCTACTGTACTGTATATTCTATCTTCTTATCTATTCTTCTCTCTAAAAACCTTTCAAATGTTTATTTGTCAGCTTTTGTCAAGTTAAAAATTATAGTTACAGTACATGAATTTCTTTGAATTACAGTTACTTTTACATTTCACTGCTGTACTTTATTTACATTTAAAATGCAATTCTGCATCCTGTTTGCCACCTCAGCTCAAATTTAATTCAAATTCAGGAATTGAATTGGAATTGAAAGGACACTCTCAATTCACAGCCCTTACATCTGTACTTAATATCTGGTTCCGTGCTTTTACACCTGCAGATCTGTCAGCTGTGTGCACACACTACTTGATTTTTGTCAGAGGGAATATTGGATCTGACAAAAACACCACTTTACCTCTTTTGCTCTTCCGCCCACTGCTGGGTGTGAGTGGCCCGTCTATCGGCTCTGTTCTGCTTTATTTTCAACCCACCCCCACCTCTTCTCCCATCAGTGGTCCTGCTGTTAGTACAGAGATAACCTGTCCTCTACCAGGTAAGAGACCGTCCTGCTGATGGGGGATATTGCCTCTTTTGTCCCAATAACTACTTCCCCTAAATCCCCTCTTAACATGTTCTGGACTGGGGGAAATAGGACATTTAAAGCTATTTTATTTTTTGCAGGTTGCTGGGTCAGAAGAAAGCTAAGGCAAAGTCGATGCAAATGAAAACGTTCCCTCCTTAGGAGAGTGCAGCATGTCCACGCTCAGAAAGATGAAGGATTTCATCTATATTTGACCCATGGGAACCACTTTGCCTTAGAGTTCAGCCTCTTAAAGGTCTCTTATCAGTACACATTAACAGCGTATTATGTAAAGCACGCTACTGTACTTCTCCCACTTTTGCAAATATATTTAAAACAAGCTGCCTGCATCTGCTGTGCAAGAGCAAGGCTTCTAATCGAGGTTAGTCACTGATTCCCAACTCTTGTCATATGACAGTCAAAGACACAGCGCTGTTATGCAGAGGATTGATTAAATCAGCCGAACCTACTGCAGATGAACACATGCCTGGAATTTGAAGTCTCATTGGATTTGTGAAAGGACTTTTCTTCTTGAATAAAATGTAAAGAAGGTATATCACTGGCTAAGGGCAAAGGTAACATTCCCACTCTTGTTTTATTAACTTGTGAATGGTTGAACGAAGGAGAATGGAGGTCTTTGGAGCATCAGTTACTCTTACGTCATTTCATGTGTGTGTATCCATTGGCTTGTGCTCTTGGAGTCAGTTTGTGCTAGTGTGTTTGTTGGAGGGTCTAGCTGGAGTCACTGTCATGGTCGATGGATTGGCCTCACCGACACGAGCTTTAAGCACCCCACTTAACCTCTCTGAAATATTCAGCGCATTTGAAAATAAAATCTGTTTTCATTTAAACAGCTCGATTCTTTATCCGATGCACTATGGCTGAAGGTTGTTTCGCAGGAAAACCTATCATTAATTTTTGGGGTGCCCCCTAGTCTGTCCTCATGGGGTTTAATGGGCTTTAGCTTCTCGTCTAGTAATTTGCCAAGACGCTCGGCTACTCGAACAGTTCTTCCTTTCTTCATCTCTCTTTATTTCAGCTCCCATTTGCACAACCACAGCTACTTCATCACTGCAGTCGTTGTCAAGAAGAGAGAGAAAAAAAACAGAGCTCAACATGTGAGAAAGCCGCAGTGGTAATTGTGGACACAATGAATCAGTAATAAAACTGTTGGGTGACTAATAAAAACAGGCTGGTGCTGATTGGAACCCCTTTTAATGAATTCATGATCACCCATTTAGAAACGGCAGTGAAGTCCTGTTTAATCCAGCTCTGCTTTACACTACAGTGGACTGCCACAGTCTTTTATATCATTGTCATCTTCTTCTCAATGACAAGGGCTTTTTTTTCATCCAAACAAGCTTAAATAAAGCATGATTATAAAATTGCACCATTTTCCATCACACAAGCTTGTTACTTTTTTTTATAATTTAGCATCAAGTTATAATTAAATTAAATTATAATTAAATAAATTACTTTTCTTTTTTTGCCCTCTGCTATGAAAACATTCCTGTATTTATTCAAGCGTAACAGGTATTAGTCCAATGTTGTGTGGCTCACAAAGAGGAAAGCGTTTAAAGAATTACCACTGCTGTTAAGGGTTTGTGTGTTAGTGAGGCACGAAAGAGAGCTGGCACGAACTCTGTGAGAGATGTATGTGAGCGTGTACACACAAATGCACACTGTGTGTGTGTGTGCGGTGTGAACTAGGAGGCAGTCAGGCCTGTGGCATGGTCCTTTGAGAACGTGGAATAGACTGTCAGCTCAGAGGTGCTATTAAGATGACAACAGCTTTCCATTCACACGAGGGTCAGACCTCCTGCCTCTTTTCTCCCATTGTCACCTTCAGCTTCAAGGTTGCCACATTCAGATCCATTGGAGACCAAAGATCTCTCAGTTTATTCTATTAACCCACCCTCCCACACAGCCATTTACTTGGTCTATGCATTTGACTTAGATCTCCGACGCTTGCATGGGAAGCCAAGGCAGATTTCTGTGCTAGCAGAGATGGCTCAAATTGCAGCCGGATCAATTAGCTGTGACCTCAAACCCCTGTGTCCTTGTTTAATTGGTGATGCCGAGGCAGGCTAATTGTATAAATCAGCTGGTAATGAGATTCCTGCTTGTTGTGAAAAACAGAATAATGTGGAGAAATGAACATCCATGAGGTTTGTGCACAACTCTTCCTCTCTCTCTTCCGTCACATGCAGGGGAGGCGTAATGCTACACATATGGATGGTCGGATAATGGTGAAATTGGGTGTTGTTGGTGGTTTTGGTGCACCGTCTGTTTGTTTGTGTTTCCTTGGTGGTGCCGCCGTTGCTGGAGGACCTCAGAAGACCTGCTAGAACTAGCAGTGCGTGTAACTAAATAAATCATTAGTGCTCTGCAGAGAGAGGAATTAGGGATAACAAGTGCTTTGTATGAAAGCCATTTATTAGTTGAATCAAACAGTGCAGGGACAGATTAATGAGGTATTAGAGAAGTGGACTCTAAACATTGTCTAGGATTGAGTCCCTCAGGGTGAGAGCAGAGTAAGTAGAGGTTGTGCGGCGCTATGACTGTTTAACTTCATCTGCTGGGACTCTGACCGTCTGCCAGCAACCTCACTTCACTTCAATCCTCTGACATCCTCTCACCATTGTCTGTTCTTCTGCCTCATTTTTTTTCTCTTTAATAAAAATGCTTTTATTCTGCAAGGATGCATTTACTTGATTTTAAAGTGATCGTAAGGAAGCCAATTCTGAGTTTTGCCCAACCCTGATATGTACACATTATTTCAAAAAGCCATGTAAACTTAAACACATTTATCTTTGTTCTGTTGTAGGTCATTTTCATGAACTCAAAATCAACTCACCAGTGATCTTTGGGAGCTGGGGATAAAGTCTTTCTGTTTATGTAAGTAGAAACTGTAGATTTTGGTTTATGCCTCTTGTCCAACATCACTTGTGCATCACTGCTCCATTAACACAGCCCCCCCATCACCATGATTGCTACTGTCTTACCCCTTTATGTCTTTTCACTATGATTTTTAACTCATGAAACCACTGTACATGCTTCATCAACACAGGAAATGGTGGGCTTACACAAATGATTACAATGATGAGTGTGCTGTTTTGTTCTGCGTCACTTTCCTGGAACTAAAATTGCTTGAAGAAGAGCCCATGTGCACATATAAAATGCCATATATTAATGATTTTATGTAGATTATAGTCTCTTTAGTACTTTTAAAAGGCATAAAGTAGTCATTCAAAAACTGATTTGCTTGTTAGAACCTAACTCTACATTCCCCACAAACACCCGCTTCAATCTGTGTGTATAGAGTGAATCTATTCTTTATGCTAATACCAGCTATGTTATTGGTACTTTCAGGCTGCCAGTTGCCCTCAATAAGAGCATTCACAGCAATGAAGAAAGAGCCCCTTTTAAAGAAACACAGACAGGGTCTTAGTAAACAGTCAATATACGGCTGCAGTTTTCTTCCACAATATGTCTTAAATGGGAGTTTTCTCTTTCCAGCATAGTAATAAAGATCATATCTGGCAAAGTGTTGCTCCTGGTAATTTTGAGCAAACAAGCTTCCTGAAAGTTAAGTTCATATTAATCTTTTTTCAAATGTCACTTCGATATGAGTTGCAGGACAGAGTTATATTAGTGTGCAGAAAGCCCCACTGTTGGCCCTGCATAATTAGGCCACTGAGAATGGCATATTCTAGCTCAAAGTTCAGGGCCGCACGCTAATGCAGCAGCCTTATCCCCGTGATTTCAAGTCAAACAGCGTCTTCGGATCAGATCAATATGCTCTATTACACCAGGCAAGGCACTTTTTATTTTAGCTGCGGTTTTAGTGCGTGTCGCTGGCGTGTTAAGTCTGCTCTGAATGGCTGTCAGAGGAAAGAGAGGCAGATCTGTGAGGTGAGCTGAATGGAGAAATAACAAAGGGGCAAGGAGTGATTACAGCTTTTGTCTGCCCAGCTTCTAACTCTTATTGGGAAGAGTCATAAATGGAGGCTTGAAATATTATTGGAAAATCATGCTGGGAACAATTATGATACCACTCTCGCTGAGTTTTTGTCAACTTCCGCAGTGGTTTTTGTCTTACCATTCAGGATAAAGATGCATGATCTGTTTCGTACCGCCGCCACTACAGAACAGCTGTATCATTCCGGGACTTGTGAACACAGATATTAACATTGATATGTCACAGGGTCAGGTCTCTATTTAGGGAATGAAACGCTGATTGTTAGTCTGAATGAAGGTGAAAGGACCACTTGAGTTAGAACAGTAAACATCAGGCCTATACGCTGGCATCGCTCCAGCACTGAGGGTAACAGTGTAAGCCTTGTACTATACATCAGGTTGGCGCCGTGTCAGCATTTAGGCCGGTGCGAGTGTGTGTATGTGGGTGGGTTAGACTGAACACTTAGAGCAAGGGCCAGCATTTTATCTTTCCGCATAGAAAACTTTGAGAATTTTTTTTTAGTAGTAGTAAGTCAAAGCATAGCCATTTAAAGTTAGTCAGGACCAAAATCTTATATACAATAAAAAAATAAATAAACGGTAAGTAGTTTTAAGCAACTTAAACTATGCAAACTGATGATCTGAGAGGAATTTTTTTTATTTCAAAACACATTTCAGTCATTTAAATGCAAAATGCTAGGCCAAGGCCAAGCTTTCGGCGAGAGATGCATTATTTTAAAGCTATCAATATGTGTTAAAAAAATTATATTTGTCCAGTGTTTTTTTATTTCATAGTTCGCACGCTGTTTAAATATGAGGAAGAGAAGAAATCAACCTGTCCAACATTCTTTCTCTAATGCTCTGATGCTTACCAAACCTATGAGACCTAACACCACTATAAATCTAAATTCCTTTGCAACTTTAATCTGCGTGTTTAATTAATCACAAAATGAGGCAGTAAGTAATTTGGGTGAACGCGTGGTTCGCTTGCGCCCGGCGTTTAATCACTCATTTGGAAACACCTGAGGAAGAGGCGACGGCATCTGTTTGAACAGGCAGAATACACTCTTTGTCAGAGTGTGCCATTCATCTAATAAAGCTGCTGGAGCCTTCCTTCATTTTGCATTTAGTGTGTCTCGCTGTTGATGTCTCTGTGGGGCCGGTGTCTCCAGGAGTGATTTTCTGTTAAAAAAATTAAATAAACAGCTCTCCTGGACCCCTAATGAAAATGAATAACCTTTTGGTGGTTATTTTCCCATCTATCAACAGTCTCTCTCTAGCTACAGTTCTCCACTGACCCTCTTCTTGATTGTTGTCAGAGATGTTGTTCAAAAGGGTTCGGCATTTTAATTTCATCAGCCCCATCGGGGGAAAAAAAATTATTCGTTCTCTTCTTTCCGCCCGATAGAACATAAAATTTCATCAATTTGAATTTAGAATAAGATTTAATTGTTGGAAATTGAATTATTCTCATTAAAGGAAGTCCTAAGGTCTTCAGACATCTGCGATGGTTGAGGTCCTCGCTGTAGTATTTAGTTCTCATGAGGTTTTGTTCGGTGACTCCAAAAACATCCTATTCTGGCTCGGTGCTCATTTTTCTGCACATATACAGGTGTGGTCTCTCAATCTACAGGGTTTTTCACATTAAATAAACTCTATTTATTTGTGCCACATTCGTCTGGTGTAGTCTAGCAGACCAGTCTGACTTCATCCTAGAACCATTGATCATCTGGAGCATGAGATTTTCAGTGGTCTTCAATCACCCCGCTGTGACCTAACATCCCAGCAACACACTGTCATGACTGGGACAGTGGCCTCTGCCAAGGTTTATTTAATATATCGTCCTTTTGATGGCTGGATGTGCTTCATCTAATTTTCTGAAGAATTATACATAATATGAACTTGGCAGTCTACCATCGTCTTATGGTTAAGACAGTAACCAAGGTAAAAAGGCATTCTCTTATTAGCTATACATGGCCATAGACTCACTGAGGAACATGTCATTAATCTCCTGGCTTCCACAGCTGGGCAGAGTAATGCATAACTAAAAGTCCTGTAAAATGAATTAATGATTGCAACCATGAACTTTTCTCCCAAAATGCCATGAATCCTCCGGAGCTGATAATGTGCCCTGACCCTGGGGTGTGAAATCCTTGTTATGTTGAGAGTTGCCAGTTAATTGATTTGCAAATTATTTAAAAGTTTGTGGGGCCCAGGGGAGCACTTGGCTCTAATGATGCCCATTTCCAGAGAGTTTCCTTCTCTTCTGTATTCCACTGCCTCGGCACAATTGTAATAAGCTAATACACCTTATCAAAGATTTACAGCGCATTTTCCCCAGTCTTAAAGCACTTAACGAGAGGAAAACTTTGACAATAATAAGTCATTTAGCACAAAAACTATAATTGTGGTTAATAATGCATTTTATGCATAAATGACAACATTTATATAAATAAATGTAAATCATAAAAATAAATATAATACATTTATAAATGTCCTATTAAAGAAATACATGAATTTTTACAAATGTTTATTTAACCGTTGTTGTACATATGCATAAAAATATTGAAAAATAATTATAAAAAAATTAACACATTTAATATTCCTTATAACCTTAATTATGATAAAGGTGACAAACACAAAACTATGTATTATGCATTTTTGTTGCATTTGCAAACTATCCACACTCATTTTTGTTTTAATACATTTTCTGCTAATTATGCTAAATATATGAAGACATAGTTATTTTGTATTTGCCCGCCACCTACATGAAGCATGTCTGAAAAGACGGCTTGTTGTGATGTTTTGGACTCACAGCAACTTCTTAAACTTTATTAGAGACAGTGCGCATATCATTGTTGGGTTTATCGCATTGACGTATCTTCTTGATGTAAAGCACGAATATGTCTCCCAGTAATTAGGGGGATATTTTTAGATGAGAATAGTTGAGTGACTTGTTAAAGAAATCTGTTTATTTTACCCCATGTAGATTGTAAAGGAAGACACTGCTGAGGTCATCAGTACACATAAAACATGCCCATGAATCTGAGGCTATCTGATTACCACTTGACTTGTAGGAATATAATTAGCTCTTCTGCTTCTCTGCTGCATATAATGGGGTAGATTCTTCCCACATGCTTTCATTCACAAGTGCAATGCCCACCCAAACGCTTAGTGAGTCAGAGAGATAAAAATATGATTCACTTTGAGTCATTCCTGTCGTTATTTTGGAGTTTCTTTATTTCATTTGAGCTACGTCTTCTGCTAAACAACATAGCGGCCTTTATCGAATTTCACATCTCAGACGCACTGAATGAACGGCGCACTTGAAAGTAGTTTAACATTGTTACGTTTTAACTTGTTTAACTTTGTTCTGTCTCCTTCAACTAGCCCAAACATCAAATGAAGCGTAAAACAGCGAGAGAGAGAAAAAAAAACCCTCTGTGAAACGAGGAACCGCTTTCCGAAGCTTAATTGATTTGCTGCGCAGATGTAAGTTAAGAGAGACCTCACCTTTTGCAGGCCTTGTAAGTTTGTAGGCACACGGTAATGTGTCCATTAGGGGAGGCAGATGCTCAGCTGGTTGAGTTGTAGAGGAAAGGTGCACGGCGTCTAACCCACTAAGTGGCTGTTTCTCTTTGCTAATATAAAAGAGACCCTGAGCCCTCATTAGCAAGCGCTGTCATTCAGACACAGAGTGTCGGCCTGATTTAAATAAAATGAAATGAAGATAGTTCTTCCTGGTCCCCTGGCTTCACTCATTGCCATAAACATATGCTCTGTGCCCCGCTTCTTTCCATCTTATTTATGACTTTAATTTGTTGTGTGGGCTGCGCTGGAAATCAAATTTAATACAATCCTCCCAGGGACCCTGTCATATAATAACATGGTAATTTCTGTGTATCCTTTTGAAATATGAGGAAATTAATTCTTCCTGACATGTTCTAATTATTCCAGTGTGAACAGGCAAATCCAGTTTCTCTCTCTCTCTCTCGGATACGTGTCAGAGGCAGGCGCGTAGCCTCGACGGGCATCTAGGTGCTAATGCTGACCAGCAGTGCATTTAATTTGAAACATGAGCAGACACCTTTCAACACACCTTTCTAATGTTGGGTAGCTTCACACAAATTAATTCACTACTCCTCGGGGAGGGGGGTTGAGACTAAAGGATGGGACACCAGTGCTGTTAGCAAGAGTTTATTTAATCGGTGGGTTGTGGTGGGGGGCGGAGCAAGCCCCTCTCTGTCACGTCTTCTTTTGTGAAGCCGTTTGGAGGTGTGTGCACACGCGTGACAGGAGGACACCCGTGAGACGTGTTTGGATCTGTGGACAGAGGTTTTTTTTTCTCCCGTTCCCAGCACTGTCAAAACCTTTTCACACCTCTCTCGTGGCTCAGATGAGAGCAGATGAAATACTAATTTAATTAGACCATCATCAGTCACTTCAAAATATCCTGTTTTCACTTTGCTCTAGAATCTGTTTTGGTCTTTTTTGTCTAAACTTGTTATGCTTCTTTGATACTTTTATACAGGTGTACATAACAGTTTCCCCTGGGAAATGAACTCACAATTTAGGTGTTGCTAGCACTAAATATAGCAGATGAGTTACAGAAAAGAGTTAATAAATATTGTTGTTTTTTAATGGAAGGCATTCAACATTCAAGATTTTATTCGTCACATACGTGCATGTGTAGTTGTTCCAGTAGGTATTTAAAATGAAATTTTCTTTTTAATATTTTTGTTATTTTTATCAAATGTATTTGTTATATGTATAAGTAAAATACATTTTACTGTGTATATTTATATATTATGTTGCTATTTTTTGTCTAATCAATAAATATTAAAGTAAATATTTTTATATATTATTAATAATATTATTATTAATATGTGTTAATAATTAATTGCTTTATTTATTTTGCCACAAAAAAACTCTCTCTCTGTCTCACACACACACATTTTTTGTCTTGTGCCTAGGCTGACACAAAATGCTAAATTCCCTATTATATCCGCAATTAAACCTTCCTTATTGCAATTCTCCCCGACACGGTTTCTTTCACTGAGCATTCAGGTGTATTCTGGTTAGCACTGGGAGATCACATGACTCTGTGGGCCATTATTATTGGCACATGTGATCATTTCATTTTACCCCTTTTGACAGAGCACAGGTTTGTCACGGTAGCTTCTGATTTGTATTACTATGTTTCCAGTCCATAAACAGTTTATTGAATGAATAAAAAACACAAAATGCTGTCCTCTAATACCTGTAAGCAAGCAGCATTCTGAGGAAAAATATCCCCCTTTTTCCAACTACTTATGGATAGTAGTCAAGGCCTTGTGGTGGGAAAAATTAACAAACAGAAACTGAGTGAACCTTTGGGTCGAGTTAAGTCGACAAATGCCTAATTGATTTGGTGTGTGTTCTGTTTGTGTGTGTGTTACAAATGAACAGCTCCAAATGATGACGTCATGTGCGCTGAAGAATAGAAGAGCTTTCTAGTCTGTGGGTGTGGTCGCGTTGAGTCTGCCTCGCTCTGATTCGCTGAGGAGGGGCGTCGCCACTGCAGCGCCACGGCGTCGCATTAACACATCCCACACCCTCAGGGTTTAATCAGTGCCATCTTGACATGCTGAGAGGAAGTCGTGGTCATCTTCTTCATGGAATAAATGATTCGTTTTGGGTACTTCATTCAGTTTTGTAACCTCAAGACTTTAGCCGTTAATCTGGTTTGTGGGCTTTTCTTATGAATGAAGATGTAGCTAGATGTTTTTTCCTGTCCTGAATGAATTTGTCTGGCTCTCAGTTCCCCTCCTGCTCTCTGGAGAACATCTATAGATCAGTTCTGTGCTAGTATGTAGGATAAGTTTAGTCACGGCATCGCTGGGATCTCCATCTCCGCGCGCGAGCCCACCCACTCTCTATAGCACTACATTAATTCAGCCAGTCAATTTGACTGAAACTTTGAAATGTGCACTGCGTTAGCGAGGGGGGCCGTACAGAAGCCGTGTTAATAGTGAGGGCTTGTTGTCCATATGGTACTGTTTTAATAGAGCACATTTGTTACAGATGGTGGGAGACTTCGCTTGGGCAGAAGCGGTTCTTGGCAGGTCTCAGGCTCTTCGGAGAAAAAGGCGCATGGAGCTCAACTTTTAACGCTGATGTTGATCTTCGCTGTTTTTCATTCAACAATCCGTTGCCCTTGAAACATGGTCTGTTCTAAATTTAATCCTCGCTTTACTCTGTTTATTTCTTTCTTTTCGATGTGCTGAGACAATACTGTGTGGCTCAGTCACTTTTCCCTCGGCTCGCCCTGTAAACCACAGCTAAGTCCTCACACAGGGATCCCAGTTGTCTCAGTTTCTGCACTGAGTTATTTTTTCAACTGCAGGAGAAGGCTGAGGTAACACAGCAGCCAAAGGGTAAGAAAACTGAGGGAGACACAGAGAAACTAATCACTTCAATGCTACCGTTTGAGTGATAATGTCTCCCTTTATAATAGACAGAACTAGGTATTACTGCACAGAGTGATCTCCTAGTTTTTTTTTTTTTTGCTTTTATAATTATTATCCATTATTTCAAATTATTAAAAGGAAATTATAAAACAATTAGTTTTAAATAATTAATAGTAATAATAAATTGAATGCTATTAATAATTGTAATAATATTTTACTTTTATTTTAATTATGCATTTAGTTTTGCTTAAACGTTTATAGAGTGGTATTCTAACTAGTCAATCTAGATACAAATAGCATATTCCTCATTCTGTTTTATTTAGAATGTTTTTAAGCAGAATAAACAGACCTGACAATCAAACAATACTTAAATCTAATCTCTCTTCTCTCTTTGCTCAGAGGGCTTTCTGCGAAAGAGCATGCTTGTGTTTTTGCTGTCTTCTAGCTGCCCCCCTAACAAAAGCAAGAGTTGGAGAGAGAGAGTGTGAGAGGAGGTTGTGCGAGAGTGTGTGTGTGTGTTTTTTAACACTCTCTCGGAATGGTGAGGAGACACGCTTGATTGCCTCTGTTGCGTTTTTACTGTTGTTTTCTCGCGTTGTCACTGCTGTGGTAGCACTTGGGCATTATGTGAGCAGAGCGCCCATGGCTGAAAACACCCCTTTCCCATCCCCCAAAAGCCCCCAGACACCTGACTGTGAGAAAAGTCTCGATGGTCTTACGGGTCCTCTGGCCCGCTAAGTGCTGGCTGGCCTGAAAGGCACAGTGTCCTTGGGGTTCTCTGATCTCACTCTTTCCATTCTCTCAGTGGCTTTGTGTCTACCCGTCCACAGCAGCATAACTCGCCATCGAGAAAGAGCAAGGGAGAGAGAGAGAGGATGAAGGGAGGAGAGAAGCATGGGGCAAATTACAGCCATGTCACTGAAAGCAAAAGCATTTAGGAGGCAAAAGAATGGATGTCTTTTGACTCTGATGTGTCTCTTATTTATGATTATGATGATGTGAGAGAGGGAGTGGGGTGTTAGAGCATGAGAGAAATCGCTAATTAGTTACAGCACTTGATGAATTACTGTTCTGCAGGATTGCATAAAAAAAAAAAAAAAAACGGCTCTGGAAATGCATCATCTGTGGTTGTAGCTCCAGACGGGACCAAAAGTAAGGGACCTAATGCAGATTTGGAATTTATATTGTATTCATTATATAAATAATTAATTAATTTAATATTTATTTAATTAAAGCTATATATCTATTTATTTTAGACCACGTCATGTTCTTCACATTGTCTTTAGAAAAAGGCTTTAGAATATATAATAAATATATATATAAATATTGAATTAATTAAATGAATATACAAATTTTGTGTTTGTAATTAATTGAGCTTTAAATAGATGGAAAATATATATTATATATTGTTGGCACCTCTATATTTATTTAGCTTAAACTAATAAATATTAAGTTTCTAAAAAAATAAATATGTAAAGCAGTAGTTAAATAAATATGCCATATACTATATATATTTATGTATATAGGTCTGAAACATCTACAAATGATTCAGAAAGCAGGGGCATGACTGGTTTTCAACTAGCCCTAAAGAGCCCATGTTACACCTCTCTTTATCTCCTTGCACTTGCTTCCGTTTGCAGCTCGCATCAAGTTCAAGACATTGATGCTTGCATATAGAACAGCCACAGGCTCAGCACCCGCCTATTTCCACTCACTATTACGAATCTACATCCCCTCCAGAAGTCTGACATCCGCTAGTGAGCGACGCCCTGTGATACCATCACAGAGAGGCTCAAAATCACTTTCCAGAACATTCTCATTCACCATTCCTGGCTGGTGAATGATTTTCCCATCCCTATCTTGAATGCTGAATCCCTGACAATTTTCAACCTGAAAAATCATCTCTTTCGACGCTACTTGACTTAATCTTAAATAATAATAAATAAATAAATAAAGTTATCTTTCTCATCTCTTCATCTCTTTTCTTTATCTTTATTTATTCCTTCTCTTTCTAGTACATGACATTTAATTTTACAGTAAAAAAAATTGTAAAGATAAAACACAGTATTTTTAATATTGAAGTGTTCTGTTTTTCATTACATTATTTAAATTGTCTTTTGCCCATTAGTTTATTTTACCATGTAAACAGACACTTGATCTTTAGAAGTCATATATGTATGTATGTCTTGTAAAGACCAAAAACTGAGACTAATGGAAACCCTTTGGAGACAATTTCCAAACATGTGCTCCCAAATTTGCGGCATTAGACTTTTAGAGCAGCCTCTGCACGTGGTGATATCATGACCACATCCTCCCGCCTCCCCGTGGGTGCGCGGCCCAGCGTTGGCCCGGTGTGGGCCCCTGTGGTCCAGCTCCTAGAAGCTGCCGCGGCCCCGCCACACATGGTCCACAGCTGGACCACCACATGCTGCTTTGGGAGGAGCAGCGCCCAGGAACCACTGTCATACGATAACATATCATCAACAACGGGACGGGAAAACCATGTACGCTAATGACAAATGTCTTTTCCTCTGAAAAGACGGTTGAAAAGCTATTAGTGGAGCTTTGGGGAGTGTTACATCTTTGTTCTTGTGTTTGCTTTGGAAGATAAAAATGTTTCAGGGACAGTCGAGGATGTGTTGGTGGTTTTGTCTGTTTTCTCCCCTCTGTTATTGTTTTAAAGTTGCCATGCTAACTTGTGCTCGCTCAGTTACAATGGCTCTCTGTGTATTTCTCCTGCTACAGAACCCAAATGCTGAACATGGAGGGCTTTCTGCGTAGCAGCTTTTTACTGAGGTTAGTTGCTTTAGTTTTTCTGTCGTTGCCACAGGGGGTCCGGCGGGCTGAATTCATCTGTCCTTTCACAGCTCTGATGTCACACCACATAGCATTAGCCAACTTGTGGGATGATGTGTTGTCTCCGTCTGTGTTTGTTTGTGTGTATGTATGCAAGTTTTAACTCTGTAGTGCAACTTCTCCACACTACCTGTCTTGCAGATAATCAGACTTTCTTCCCTTCATACACCCTGTGCTGCCCATCCCAGCCCCTGTCAGTCAGTGAGTGATAGACAGGTTTCTCTCCCCCATACTGCATGCACATGTCTGTCACCTTTCCCTCAGTCCCAGCTCACTGATCGGTCGGGTCGCAAATGGGGCAGTGCTTGATTTGTGATTCTCACCGTTTCCTGTTTTGTGTGTTTGTGTTATAACTGCAGTCTAAACGAGTAAGGACGCCGTTACCCCATCCCCTTCCTGTGATTCTAATTAAGAATTTGTGCTCTGTGTCATTGCACAGAGGAAGTAAATAACAGCAAGTGTGTTAGCCATTGGCTGTTCTCTCTCCGTGCAAAGCACCTTCCTCACACTTGAATTGCTAGCAACCCTAATTAGTGATCTCTCATTAAAAACAGCAGCAGCAACATCTGCCTTTCAAAGCTGCTGTCAGCCAAAATTTGGTAAAGCTAATGAATCCCCTTTGATTTCTTTTTTGAAAGGTCATTTGTAATAATGTTTTTAATTTTCTTTCCAAGCGGTCAGAATACGGTCAAATGAATGAATGCTATTTAGTAATTATTGATATTTATTTTCAGTTTTTAATAGCTATAAATTAATTTTAATAGCTATTCATTTGAATTTCAGATTTAATCCTTGTGCGTTCTTAAGTCATTTCTGAGCAGAGAATTTAAATTTTTACATTTTTACAAATCATAACTTCAAATTGTAGGTCTTTGGGAAAAAATGACCAACCATAGGAAATGAATGGGAAATGGGGAAATAATCTAAAATACAGAAAATTGTGTACATCTACAACCACAATCCACAAATCCCCCACAATGCAGAAAAAAATCCTAAGCAATAAAGGGGTGAAACGCTAAAACATCTAGAGTGCAAAATCAGCATACCAGCTCTCATACGCACAGACACACACTTGTAAACACACACACACCTATGAACTGGTCTGACTGCAACACTGCAACTATGTAAAATAAAATCAATATTTCACCCATTCACCTCAAACGTGGTTCTGACAGCCATCTACGCCAGTTAGACCTATATAAATTATTCATAATTACATGCAAGTAACCCTAAACCAAACCCCATTCCTAACCCTACCCATATAGTAAGTTCATGTAGTTAGGCAGCTGTAATTGATATTACTCAGTACGTAAATGTATAATTACACTGTAACAAGAACAACTTAAAATAAAGTGTAACCTAAGCTTAAGACTTGACTTAAAATAAGCCACTGTATTTTCTTACATCCTACTGAATATTTTTTTTTTTATTGTATATGCAGTACAGTCCAATAGATTTCTTTAAATGTTTTACCAGAAAATATTTTAGTTCTTGTAAATTTCATGTTTAATTTAATGTTTTACTTCTTGTAATATTTGTGAAATTTATTAGCAATTTCTAAATGAAATTTGTTTAAAAGGAAATCAAAATCCTAATTTTTAGTTAGTCACATCTCCACTTAAGTCATTTGAAGCTAACTTGCACTAAATGAACCTAAAGGAGTAGAATAGACTATCTCTGATCCTTCTGCATATCCACATTAAACGGCTGCAGGATTTGACCCCTTACAAGAGTTTTTTTGTGAGTGATCACAAGACAGTCTGTGGAAGCAAAGCATAAATACTTTGATTTACTCCAGTTAGATAATCTGTGAAGAAACTTCAAAATATTTTATTGTAATATTTTTCTGTTGTCATTCGGGCATTCGTGCAGCTGATGAATATGTTGGCAGACATGTGACCCACTTATATTGCCGTTGGCAGCAGGATCTGGTAGAGCATGCTGGATTATTGTCAGCACAATGTTTATATCTGCCTGCCTTCGTCCTGTAATGTACATAATGGAGGATTGTGTTTGACTGCAGCCACCTGTTGCAGGAGGATAACTAAATATAGAGGGGAGGTAAGGGGCAGTAGTTTGAGACAGGTCAGAGACACCTTATCACTTCCTCTCTAATCCTCCAAGATGTTCATACCTTTAACAAGGAAGTGTGCTGAAATATAGATCACTCCCTTTTAAGTTCACCTAAATGGATATGTTTTCCCTTCATTCTTTTTCGGAGTGATCACATGATTAAACTTAAATAAATGCATACAGTAAAAAGCATAAATGCATTAAATGCATGCAAAATCACTCAAACACAATGCATTTTTGTGTTATAGCATGAAAACTAAGAACAGAAAATAACTTTCTAGTAATGGTCTCTAGTTTGTAATAATGTGTACTATACCAATAGTCAGAGTGAGACTCTCCAAACCAATCCTTATTCAAATGCGTTTAATATAGTCATCTTGAAAATTTTAATGAATTCAGTCAGGTGCTGATACACACACACACATATATATATATGTGCATCTACATAGTCTTTTCATTCACAAAACAGTACACAGTTAAGGCTCGGTTTTCTTTTGGAGATTAATTTTTAAAAATACAATCAAATGATTCATTTTAATTGATATGCAAAATGCACAGTGACTTTTTTCTTGTTGTTTGATCATATCAAAGAACTGATAACTGGGAAGTTTGGCTTAAGGTTGGGTTACAGAAAGAGTGAGGGAGGGAGAAACAAAGTGAGGAAAAGTGTAAGAGAGAGAGATGTCTCCAGCAGTTCCAGCTTAATCCCAGAGGAGAGGACCTCCTCCTCCATCGCTGCCATTATTTGATGTAATGAAAGGAGAAAGTGTGTAACAGCTAGATTGTTAATTAATTTACTCTAACAAGATGAAGATAAATGAAGCACACTGAAGGTTGACTAGGCAAAGGGGGCCCACTTAGCATTCCCTCTCCCCTCGGCCTCTGCTCGCCTGAACAAAGAGCCGTTCTCACACCAGTCAGCACATGAGGATTCAAATGACTAACTGCCTTTATCGCTCTCAAAAACTCATTTCAGATTTTGCCCAAACTTTTAGTCCCACACTGACCTAGATTTGAATGATGGAGAAAAAAAAAAGGCAAAAAAAAAAAAAAAATCTCTTAAGTTTTTAATGTGCTGTGATTTAATCGGATTCCAGCACTTCTGGACTGTCGCTCATTTGCCATGCATGCTGATGATTAATTGATATTATTCTCTATGGTTAGTTATTTTGTTTATAGCTATCAGTCACTTCATTGACATGTTTGTGTTTGGCTTATGAGCCTTATTTTAGTGACAGCTGAGCTGGAAAGTTTCAACCTGGGCACGTGCGTTGCTTTAATATAGTATATAGAAGCAGTATGGCAGGGTCATTTTTTATTGAAACCAAGCTACACAGAGATAATTCTGAGTAAACGTGCTCAGATCTTCATGGGTCTAGCACATAGAGGCTTCCTAAGCCTCCCACGCCCAAAAGATGTTCTTCTGTGGCCCAGCCCCATTCACTATATGAATAGCAGCGGTCTAATGCGGATTGGTGCTTATTTAAGCGGTGAGAGAAAGAGGCCCAGACACACACACAAAAAAAGAGAAAAGCCAGACAGTTGTCTTCATCCAAACCTTTTTTTTTGCGTTCTATCAAGGACCTTCTTTGCCAGACAATTCAGCATGGGCCCCGCATGGCAGAGCAGACCAATCACTGTGGCACCCATTCTCTGCTCCTTTATTTTTCAAGTCGCCAACAATAGCTTGTTGATTGTGTGGACAACACCAGCACAATTACCTTCTCTGTTGTGGTGGCCGAGCGGCGTTTTAAAGTCCGCTCTTCCATAATAGAATCATTATTGTTATTCTTATAGCAGGGCCTCAGGAGAAGGAATAGCTGCTCCTGGTATGTCATTATTTTGCAAATGTTCGATTAGCTCATCATGAACTGTGCCGCAAGAATCACAGCTAATTAGACAGAGGGAGCGTCGCCGCTGGCCCCTCCAGCTCCTGAGTTAAAAGGTACCACTTGATGGGCCAATAATATAAAGAAAGGTGGTAAAAAGAGGGATTAGAGCTGTTGCCGTAGTAACTCCAGCTTCCATCTGCGAGACGAACAATGGACTTGTGTTCCTCCACCACCTTTGATTGAAAAATAGAAGCGAAAGAGCTAGCGCTCTGAAAGGACAAGACGCTTTTTAACAACAAAGTGGAATTCTGGCCTAATAGGCTCTTTGGTAAAAGTTGTTTGGTAAGACCAGGGGAGGATAGCGGAGACGAGAGGTCGTCACGTAATACGAGGACAGCAAAGGTCGGTGTCTCCCCGAACAATGGCAGTTTGTTTTGGGTGTCACGTTTGCTCGGCGCCGTCACGGGTGCAGGACCTGCAGATTGGCTCCTCTCGACGCTTCTTGAAAGGAGATGGAAAGGGAGGAGCAGAGGGAAGTGATGCAGTTTAGCAAGCAGGAACAAAAGTGCTGCACGGCCAAAACCTACTTGTTCCTAACTGACTCTGAATAAACACTGACTAGATTTACGCCTGGAATCTCCAATTAGAAGGAGCTGTCAGATGTTGTTTGGACGGCCTCCAGTCATTCCCATCGCTATTCCCATTGCAGCGGTGTAGAGACGGAGGGAGGGAGGGAGCAGGTTTCTGCACGGCTCTGTTTGTTCCTGGCACTTTGTTTGCCTGATAACCACGGCTTTAGCAGTTTTCCTGCCTGCACTTAACTTTTTTCTTCCTCTGTCTATATTTATAGTAAGTGTCCAACATAAATAGGCGCGTATCCACTAATAATATTATTCTGACATTCCACAATTGTACTAGTTTATCAGATTTGACACAGACTTGACATCAGATTTGAAATGCATTCATATCATATTACTTTTTTCTTTAAAGTTAAAAAGCCTAGTGAGGCTTATACTGAAGCGCAAATAAATTATTTAATAAACAATAAATAATAATTATTTTTAAATATAAAAAATATATATTTCATATAAATTTCTTAGTATCACAATATTTGCACAGTCATTTTTCTAGCCACTTGTCCGTCCTTCAAAAAAACATTTGTCATGCAGTTAAAGCGAACAAAGAGCCATTAGGGCTTTTTGTCAGGGACAATATGTTTATGATCTACAATCTCCGTCTCTCCATGTCCCTCTTTAATTTTATATCCACTATTAGCAGTGGAATATGTCCGCTCACATTAACCTAATTTATGGTGTACTGTAACAGCAGCACAGGTTAATGAATTTGGCATTACTGAGTACCTGTTATTAAGGGCTGAGGAGGAGCCCAGCAGATGGGAGAGATTGTAAAGCTCTCTGCTTTGCATGACGACGGTTGAAAGAGGGATAGCAAAGGAAATGATCAGAACACATGATTAACCCCTCCACCCACCTGCAAAACAATTGTGTGTGAACCTCTTGTTTTCTGCCTGGATGTTTCTGACTCATCAGATCATGATTTGCAAATCATGTACCTAGCCTGACTCAGCTAAATCTGAATGGACTTTTTATATGATTATCTTTCATTTGAGAGAATCAGTTTGCTTTGGAAAACCCTGGAATACAGATGTTTTGACAATGGACCTTTTACTAATATTTTCCCTGCTTTTTCGACATACTTTCTTAATTATGAAACTGTATTCCATTTTTCCACACGCACATTACATTTTAATTTAACATGTAATATTAGATCCAACAACATATATTTATTTTAATATTTATTCTCTGAAATGAACTCAAATGTTTTAAGTGCACTCTATATAAATATACTTTCTAATTACACAATTTTTTACTTAACCCTTGATCTTCTAAAGTAGACATACTTACACATGTGTTTGCCTCAGATGTTCCGTTCACATCGATACTGTTTTTGGCTCACAATAATATGTTGTGACATGCCAAACGATTCATGATTGGCCATTACATCGTCCAACACAATGAGTCTTAAGAAAACTGCCTGTGATGACTCACTCATCCTTGAGCTTGTCTTCCAGCCATTTCATTCTTCCCTCTCTCTCTCTCTTTCCCTCCATCAGCATCTTTTATTCCTCTCTTCTGCTTTCAAGGCACAAATACTTCCGCTCGACACAGTTGTGCATGGCTCACCAACCCTTTCAATTTAGATTTCAATTATCATGTTAGTTTTGTGATTAGATTGTGTCCTCCAGGAATCAAACCTCACTCTCTCTCGCTCTCTCTCTTCCCCTCTGCAATCAGATTGGATCTGATGAATTGCGGCTGTAATTACGGAAGTTATTGAATATGCAGATCGCTGATGACTAGCAGTGTATCTGTTCATAGTGCATTAACTCTAACTGTATCAAACGAGAGGCTTGTTCAAGACCCACTCAAGTAATGAGAGAGGGCCAGTGGATGCCATTAGCCGGAAATAATAGCACGCTTGAAAGGGGCGAACTCAATTAAGACCTATGCGGTCCCGTTATGGTGCCTTTGTTTTATTCCCTGAGCGTACGCCTGTGTGTGTGTGTGTACTATAAGATGAAGTTTTACAGCTCGCTTTCTGGCCAGGTCAGCCGATGAAGCATTGTGAACCAGTGGTTTTGCTGTAAATACACAATGAGTTCTCTGCTGTGAGGTTATGAATTGCTCAGCATGATGTATTTTCCCCAACTGTCTCAGACAGGCCTTTTTTATAAAGGAACCGTGATGGAAACCCTGAGCCTAATAGGTGGTAGTCAGATGAAGAAGGATGTCACGGTTAGAGATAGAGGGAATTTGTAAAATAAGTGCTTGAACATTGTCTCTAAACCTTGGCCTTTGGGTCCACTACATATTCCCTCACACACACACACACAAACACACCTCCTCTCACCCTGCGTATGTCAAGCTGCTCTCCCAACAGTTTAATAGCAAGGGTGCTACAGAGTGCTGTAATCTACACTTGACTCCCGAGCTCATAATGTGACATACCACATTACACAGAGACCCAGAGACAGACAGATGCTCACTAACTGGCCAAGAGATACTCAGTGTTTTAAAAGTGGAAGACCCAGTGAAGTGGTAGCATTAAATTACCTAACCTGTCAGTCACAGTCAGCTTGAGCTACTAGTATGCTGAAGGGGTAGTTCATGAAATGACAGTTTATTATTGCATTCCTTTTTTTTTCTGCTGTGGAACACAAAAGATGTTTTGAAATATGTTCACACTTTTCTTTCCATACTGTGACAGTTAAAATTCACTAATTTATAAAATTTTATAAATATATTTGTCTTTCCATCTACTGTATCTGTCTGTATATGAATACTTTCAGTGTATAACAACTCAAAAATCATATATTTTCCTTACACCAATCCATTGTAAAAATAATAAAATAGGGGTTTTAAGATTGTTTAAATATTTTTTTTTATATAAATAAATCAACTTTTAACGTTGCTGGATTAAAGTATAAAAAAAATGTAAACAGTAATGTATGTCATCTGAAGACTTTGAATATAATATGGATTACTTTGTTACTTTTTGACCTTTTTGGAACTTAACGTTCTATTTTGTGTTTCACGGAAGAAAGAAACTCCTACATTACATGATGGTGAGTAAATGATGACAGAATAATCATTTTACAATTAATTGTTTCTTCAGACTCCTGGACTGCCACAACACTAACATGTAGAAACAGTCAAACACACAACCGCATGATGAACCTCAACTCGAGGGTAGCGGTTGCCTCAAAAAGCAGTTACAGTGTTTTGAATACATGTATGCCTCAAGCACCACAACAATATAGTCAAATGAGCTAAAACCGTACACACAATCATACTAGAAAGAGACAATACAGTGTGTGAGCCATCTATACAGTACTGTGAATCTCACTTATTTATCATCTTGCCAGAAATGACTCGTCGGAACATTTTCTGACACATACACTCACAGAAGTACACATACACACACTCTCTGCAAGCTTAAATTGTTTCTGGCTAAATGGCCCACTGTTAAATATTTACCCTAAATCTGTCTCCGTTTGCTGTGGAGGTGACATCAGAACAAAACCGAAGGAGCATCTGCCGGCATTATGCTTTCATAACACCACATAAAACGTGTTATTTGTCGCCTTTAAAATGCAGCACTTTTATGAATAATGCAGCTCTTGATTTCAAGAGGATACACTTAGAAGTTGGATTCATAAAAAATAAATCCCCAAGTTTGTATTATTTCCTCAGTGATCATAAGAGGAACAAGTGAATTAGAAAGTGAATTGCCGCCACAGTAAATGAAACAAGCTCATCAAAAACAATGCTAGATTGTTAGCCGCAGCGCTAGTGAGAGGAAAGGCACTTGCTCTGTTTCTTTGTAACTGCTGGCTTATGGGGTCTATTTAGACTCTAATTAGTGTTCATTTCACAAGTTTCCAGTCTTAAATGTGAATTAATGTAATGACAGAGGACGTGTTTGTTTTTAGGCGTCTAAGTAGAGAGGCTTAATACAGGCTAGCTAAATTAGCACATCCATTCTGACAAGTACTCTAATAACCACTGCGGATTAACTTATGACCCTGTTTGGGAGCACAAAGCTCATGGCCACTGTTGCTCCAGTGGACCAAACTCGCTGCAGTTAAGGCTCTGTAGAGAGGCTTTAGCGCCTGAACTGCTGGCCGCTGCCGCCTGCTTCCATGTATATTATTAGGTTAATAGGATTTCACTTGTTTACACCAACTGTTAGTTTAACTTGAGGTCAAAGAGGTGGCTTAAACTTGTGTAATTGGCTTATTAAGAAGGCTCAAGTAGCATTGTAGTGAAGGGTTAAAACACACACACAGACACAGCCAGGGTGCCACACGACGTGTGCAGAGCACGGGCTAGCTGCGTGCTCGCTGTTTTCCAGCTTCTGATAATGCATGGATTGCGAAAGATGACCTTTGTCGGTGGCTAGCTATTGTTTGTGGATTGGTTGCACACTCCGCAGGATGTGAAAGACACATCTGCTGCCTCGCACACAGAAACGGAGAGGGACAAAGGGGAGGAGGGGAGGGAAGACCTGTGCCACACGTCCCACAATACTTATCCACTTATCAAATATTTGTCCGGCCTTCGCTACCTATTTACTTTCCCTCTGTTTGCATTGCTTATTCAAATCTCTCTGTGCCAGATACAATGTTACCAAGGACTGGATGTGACGGTCTCTTTTTCTGACCACGGTTATTCACCTCCTCACTGTCAGAGGGCACATGGACATTTTCTTTTGTTTTATAGTTTGCTTTCAATTTTCTCTTTCTCGCAGCCTCTTTCTGACCAAAAAGTGCATTGTGCTCGTCTGCGTTCTTGCTCATAAATACGTTAGCATTCTGAGTTGCTCTTTGCGTCGATGGCAAACAGAAGTGGTGTTAATTTGCTCACTGCTCACTCACTCTTCCCACAAATCCTTTGCTGAATGGCCCAGCTCAAAATGTGTATTTGTTTAATATGTTTTTGATTGATTCAGTGATGATGATCCATAAAGTCAGTATTGAGAACACACACACACACATTCAGGAGCACAAAAGGACTCTTTGTGCTGCTGGCAAGCACGGTTTGTGAATTCGGGGAGCAGGGCTGAGATTACTTGATTATTTCATACAGGGGCCCAGGCGAGTCACAGAGCCTGGTCCCCGCCGCATGGAGCAGGATGGCTGTGGCGACGGCGAACCACAACAGAGACAGAGCCCGAAACCCAAAAGCAATGGACAGCAGCCAGAGACAGATACACACCACCCCTGTCACACACTTGTGGTTTTTTAAAAGAAAGCAATTTAGATAATGATTTCATTCTGAAAGCCTGTCATGATGCATGCGTCTGCTCCTGCCAGGAAAAGGAGAGCGGGGCGGAAAGAAGGAAAGAAAGAGAGACGAAGGTGTTAGTCAACATGACTACACTTAAGTTCTAACTGCTTGCGGCTGCTGTGTGGATCGTGTTACCGAATGGAGCAGACCGTTGCAATGCTACTTACAACTGGTTGAGGAAGCCCGTCAGACTTTTTTTTTTTTTTTTTGCAAGACTGCAGTCAGATATTTTTCCAGCTTGTTGAGAACATTTTTAAGACACTACTGTGCTATTTTATCTGAAATGTGAGCATGTGAGCTGGTCAGACACATGGTTTAATAGCAGACGGATGAGACGTTTTCTGTATCAGTCAGTGGCTAATCCAGTAATGTGCAAGATTTTCTGGCCTGGGTACAAATCTACGGCACATTTTTCTGTTCAACCATGCTTGTCAGCCCCTGGTTTTATTAGGCCGTGGTTCAGTGTGTTTCGTATTCACTCTACCGCTTTTTCCCTGTGCCGCTCCATCTTAGCATTGCTAAAACATCAACCCTTCATGTACTCTCTGACTCAGATTTTCGTGGCAATTACACAGATCGATGGATGGACTCTCCCTCCCACCCTCTCTGTTCTCTCTCTCTTTCTTATTTTTGTATCAGCTGTCAATCATGTGGGGAACTTCTAACCACCTCCTGACAGACATGCCAGAGTGCCAGCCGTTCGTTTAGCAGGAGCTTTTATTCAGCCTCCTTCATCTGACCTGTCACCACGGCCACACACTGTTGCCCATGCTTTCCATTGAACGGGGCGAATAAATTAGTTGTAGAGGTTTAAATCGGCAATCAGTGTCACTAGGCCCAACATAATAAGGCTTAATCATAGATCTTCAAGATGTGTCCTGGCTGACCCTTGCGATTTGTCAGGCATCTTTACATGGCCTCATCTGGGTGGAGCGAACGTACTGCCCCGTTTTGATTTTTCCAAATGACGTGTCGCATTAATTGTGGCCTTTTTGGCATCCACTCCCGTTACTCCCTGATCCTGTCTTCCTGTCTTTCTTTACATGTGTAATGTCAGTGAAAAAATAATACATTTCATAATTATTTTTTGTTATAAAAAAAAGGTGAGGACACTAGAGAGAAGAGAGAACACTGTAAAGAGGACAGAGAACGCATGAAAAGGGCAGTTTAGGATACAAAAAATAAAATAAAAACTTGGAGACTAGTGAACTGAAAAAGCATCAGAAAGCATCCACCGCAAAAAGCATCCAGGTATTTCCTTAATTTTCTTCCTTCCAAAAAAAATCCTATTTATAAAATGAGAATGAAAGGGAACAAAACATGGTTTCTTTTCATTAGAAGTAGCAAATTTTCCAATTTGGTTGACTAGCGACTGGCGAAAAAGAGAAAAAAAAAAAGCTTCCTATTTTTGGAAAAGAAAAGAATTAGGCGGACAGTGGCTGGAGAAAGCAGGGCACTGTGTGCCGGCATTCCAGATGTCCAAACGACAGTTGTACTAGCCCAAGTTTTTCTGGGCACCGGGTGCCAATGATGACCTCATGAGCTCCAGGCTCAAGACTGTAGTCATACAGTTCTCGCTGACACTGTCTTGAATAGCCCTCAGCCTTTCATGTGTCCATTCATTCTCTCCAGTCCTCTGGCAGCAAAATTACTCCCTCATAATTAGCCATTGTCCCCGTTTTTGGCTAGTCTGAAAAAAAACTTTGGTGCCCTCCCCCAACCCCCAATTTTAAACTTTTTTTGCCTGTCTATCACTCCTCCATCTTGCCTAATATGTTTATTGTAAAATTAAGCAAAATACAGCCCCCTTCCTCCCTCTATCTTTAGCATTCTCACTTCAGTCTCTCTGTCTTCTGTCCTCGTCACAGTGGACTGTGGGAGATTTTACACTCGATTTGTTGACTCCTTTGCTTTAAAGTCGGCCGCTCTGAAGAAAAGTATCTTTATAAATGACATGACCTGTCCCTGAATGGTGCTTTGTTTACTGTTTTTCCAAAAAGGGGCCCCCACTATATTTCATCTGTCAGAGTTGCTTTTCTTCCCCCCAACAATGCTTGATTGTTTCCACACACAAAAAAAAAAAAAAAAAATTGAGAGGGACAGAAAGAGTAAGAGGAAGAGAGAGAGAGAGAGAAAGAAACAGAAAGTCCAGGTTCCACAGACAGGAGAATTCTGTATTATATTTTCCTGCCAAATTCCGATCTCTGTTTTCCTTCCCCTGCACTCACAAAGGGCTCATAACTTACTGTCAACTGTGAGGGAAACCACAAAGCTCCACTGTTGCTCTGCAAATAGGCTGTGTTGCTTGATGGCTTCACTGGCTGTAAAGTTTGCTTAACTGCAGCACTGACACCCGGCACTTTGGGAACTGCCGCCCCGTAAGGCCCTGAGTGAGGGACGGAGAGAGACGGCGAGCTGCTTTCCTTGCGTCTAAGAATCATCTCCGGCCGCACTGGGACTGAAAGAGACACGCGTGCGAGGGAGACGCTGCGTGTGTGTGTGTGTGTGAGCGGAGGAGCTTAACAGTCTGTGCTCGAGTGTTTTGGTGTGTGTTTGTGTGTATCAGAATTTGAGGAAGTGTTATGCCATCCAGCTCTGAAGTGGTGTGTGAAGAACAGAGAAGGACAGGAGCGGGCAAACAGGCTGAGGGGGACAGTATGTGAGTGTACACACCTGATACACACTCATTCACACACATCTCACACTCACAGTGGGTACAGTGGCAGGGTGTTTGAAAAAAGGGATTTTTCCTTTTACAGTTCTCTTTATTTTATTTGCTATATTCTTACTCAGGTTTTGCTTGATGTCTAGAATGCACTTTTAGAAAATACCGAATTGGTGTTCTTGTAAATTGGCTGTGTGTTGTATTTTAAATGGAGCGGAGCAACAGTGGAAAGATGGTGAAGGAGTGAGTGATGTGTGGAAGGGTTGTGAGGTTAACATTTATGGACTACAATTTAAACAGTGTTTTCAAGGATTTTTCACAAATTTAGAGGTGTCTTAGCATCACTATCTATAAGTGTCCAATCATTAAATCATTATCATTAAATTAGATTTTATTATTTATGTCTTCCTCTTCATTGAATAATAATAATAGTAATATAGTATGTTTATTTTATTTCTGGTTATTTTCAATGCTGTTATTACAAACAATAATTCTATTAATTTATTTGTTTACTTGTTTGGATTAGAGTGTCTTAGTAGTACTGTGTGCCACACTCCTGTCCATTAAATTACAGTTTAATTCTTATTTGTTTCTGTAATGATGGTAATGATGATGATGATAATTATTTTTATTATTTGTATTAACTATTATTATTTTATTTACCTATTATTTATAATGACTTTTTTATTATTTGTATTTTTATTATTATTATGTAATTTTAATGAACTGTTGTGTTTTTATTTCTACTGTTCTAAACCATAATTAGTTTATTTACTTATAAATCAGTTAATAATTATCAGTGAAATAGATTACCAATTATATATATATATTACTATTATTATTATTTATAAATAATTATTATTATTTTTTTTGTTAATATTACTACTCCTACTACTGAGAGACAACTTTCATTCCTTCTGTCTCAGGTGATTGTTCATAGATGGGTAGACTGCTCAGGTACAATGGAAGGTGATAATTTGAAGGTGCTAAACAGCTACAGCAGGGATGATAATTTTCCAGCCCAGGTTTCACAGGTGACAGAGGGTTGATTATAGGAGGTGAAGACCTTGAGAGTCTGTGCCGTCACCTGTGTGAATTGCTGTCAGTGAGACGCTCACACAAAGAGACATATGCGAACTCATGCCACTGTATGTCTCACACTCTTGTTCTCACTCTCTGTGGGACACCAGGTCATGTGTGTGCAATCTCTACAGTCATGTTTAGTATCAGTGAGGGAGATTATTATATTCATTCTATGTTTAGCATTGTACTGTTGTTTGAAAAATAAGTATCAGTGACTTCTATGTTGCGTAACTGAATGCTCACCAGCCTTTATGGCTGCAGCAGCTGCTGTTGTTAAGAAAAATTCTGAACATAAATCATCAGTTTTCAGAAATTGTCAGGGTGTATTTAAAATTTTGAATGGGTTATTACTATATATTTTTTTGTTAGTGTTGTTTGTTTCTGTAGTAGTGTTGCATGTTATTATAAACCTTGCCACAGGAATATTACACAATACAGAGTTGCTTGTTTCTTCTGTATTTTTACGGATTTCCTTCCAGACTCAAATGCTTCCTGTTACACTTTGAATAACTGAGTGTTTGGTTTCAGATTTATGATCAGCCTTTTAAACTCTTGTTGGAAAAGTTTTTAATAGCAAAGTTTTACATTGCTACAACTTTCTCTGTCCTACCTTTATGTTTCTTATTAGCCTGTTTTTTGTTATTAGCATGTGTGTATGTTAATGCATGAACTCACACATGCGTACTTGGTTGTGCGAGCGTGTGCGTGTGTGTGCGTCTGTGTGTGTGTGCCGTTACCCATGGAAACTTGAAGCCCTGTCATAAAGCAGCTTTTGCCATTTTTCTGCTCACCCATCGTTAGCTCCTTCAACAATGGCTCTCTTGTTTTACCCTCTTTTATTTGATTATTTCTCTTCATATAGGTCTGGGTGGTGGCCTTCTAATATTTCCTTTCAGGAGTGGCTGGTGATTTAGGGGTTCTGCAAAGGCCTGTGGTTTTGAAGGGGTGTGGGGTGACCGAAGGGAAAGGAGCAACAGTGACACCATAGCTCAGGAGTTACTTATCGCCATTGTCTATAAAAGGGCAACAGAAAGACACGGCAGAGACAGAGGAGCGGGGGGCTTCTACCGATTGAGAGGGGCGAAAGCGGATATCCCAAGACACATGGCCCCTCCAGTCATGAGACCCCCTGAGGAACACCAGCTCAGGGTGTTTTCTAATGCCACTAACCAATTAAACAGAGGTCAGTGCGTGATGAAACGTTAGCAGTGGCAACAATTCATGAGTCGAAGCATTCCAGGCTACATGAGAACTCATGCCGAGAACTTAACTCCTAATCCTCATAAACGTATCACAATATTGTCAGCTATATATGGGGCCTTTCTCTCTCCCTCGGACTGCCAAAAGACAGGCTGCGCTGCCCTACACTTATTGATTGGTTTGGTTTGTTAGCCGTCCATTGTTATTGTGTAATCAGGCCTGAGCGGGAGAGGGCTGACAGGAATTCATATGAGGCCGCTCTGGCTTCGCTGATATATTCTCTGCTTAATATGCACAAAGGCCAACAGATCGGACTTATTTACTGGAGAAACAGATTGAATTATTAATAAGAATAAAAGGAAGCGCTGCGGTGGCTCGCTGGACTGTTCCGTGAGTGTAAAACAGCGTTTAATTTGATGAAATATGATGCCGTCAAGGCTATTTCCCCTCCTCTGTCAAACGCCACATACTGTAGAACCGAAGCAGGTTTTTGTTTTATGGCTCGTAGGAAGGAATTAAGTGATTTTGAAGTGCAGGAATCAGGCCTTTATCCCAGCTAAACGGCAGCCGCATTGTTCCGTTCTCAGCCGTGGGTGCAGATTAGCCGGGTGGATGTGAGTGGGGCAGTGGGTGTTATGGTTGGGAGGGATTGTGGGGCAAAATTCATGAACCCGGCACTCAGGGGCTGAGCTGCCCTCCCAGCTCTCCTAATGAATTATTAACTCCAGCTGACAAATACAGTTACGGGGCCCTGGCTCAGATCTGTTGCGTTTTGGAGTAAAATTGCTGTAGACACATGTTACTGAAGGATAGAGTCAGCCCCTCTCACTCTCGCTATCATGCCTCAGCAGTTTGACTGATGGCTGGAGACTGGAGGGAAAGGCTTGAGAGGCTGAATATTTTAGAGGTAAAATAATACCACTTGATTTACTGTGTAATACAAAAGAAGTGCTTTGTTTCACTCGCAGTCCATTGAAGACGAAGGTGGGGGTTGTTGTGCTGGAAGCTCCAGCTCTTTGGATCCATGAATAAAAAATAGAAGCAGAATGTCTCGGCCTCTCAAAAGCACGCCTTTTCTTCTCGTCTAGCCGTGGCACGCCCCTTCCGCACGCTCCGAACTTTGCTCTTAAATTTGATTTTCAATTAACGCTCTACAATTTTAGAGATCACTTTCTGTTTGATATAATTACAGGAAACAATTTATTGGCTGATTAAAATTGAGGCCTCAGTCTCACTAAAGAAAATAGGGGCGCGGAGCGGTCTGGGTCTCCGGTGCCTTCCTCTGCGCTAACTAACAGACTTAGCTTGTTTGCACAGCTGCGATATCCCGCTTGATTAACTTCCATTGACTTCCATTGACTTCCATTGTCCACTTCTGTTAGCTGCCACAGAGCTCTTCTAGGACTTTGCGGATGTGTTTGTGTTATTATTATTTTTTTTTTGGTAAGCATAACAGTTATTAATACAGAAGCTAGCGTGAGACAGTAGCAGCTTGAGTAGTTTTTTTTTATTATTTGTTTAATGCTCACTTACCGAACTGTATTAAACAATTCATATCGAGAGTGTGAGGCTTAAGTGCTCAGCCATGTGTGCAAACTGATGGCACGTCTTCAAATGAAGTAGTCATACTTTAAAGGGCCTGAGTGCAATTGGGCCTGACAGCCCGTTGCAACCCACACATCCCTCATTCGCCGAAGTGCACAGCCGCTGCACGCACCTGAACAGATTAACTCGCAGTTTGGTGTTAAAATAATCTCTCCCGGTGTCAAATTTGTTTTCGTCCCACGATGAGCCACATGCTGGAATACTTGGCAGGACTGGGAGATGGAGTTCTGGAGGCACATTGAGCTTCCTTCATTACCCAGCCTGCCTCTCTCTCATCTCCCCTTAGTCTCAGTGGGCAGTGGAAGGACATTAGCTCACCTGCAGCCCTTGACCTAGAACGCCCATACCCTTTGTCCAGGCTAATGTGGCTAGCGACAGCGTTTTGGCTATCTCTGCCGAGCCTCTCATAGATCCTGGATGTTTCAGGCTCAAAACAATGAGTCTGAAACCCTGTGGTCAGCAGACGGTCGTGTGTATGTCATTGTTCATGATGTTATGATTGCTGGCTTGTCTAGTGTAAATTACTGTCTCAGTGCAGTCAATTTAAAGGCCGGTCGGAAAGTTGTGCTTTGGCCGATTCTCAACTCACCATATCAGTTGCAGCCTTTTGATTAAGTATTTAAATCAAGCGCTTAATTCAATTAGCAGGTTAAGTTTTTCCTTAGCAGTAGTTTTAGAGTATTTTTTATTATTATTAATATGTTTTATTTTATTTTCACTATAGTCCAATTTTAAATTTCCTGGAGACATACTTTTGCACTGAAAAGTTGAGTTTGTGGGTGTGGATAAAAGAAACTTCGTTGAGTTTTACGCTGTATGACATGATGACTTTTGTTTGAAACAAATGAATTTACCAACCCTATTCTGTGAATTGGAAATTCGCTATAAATCTTTGCAAAGTTACCTCACAGCGGTCACAGCAGCCTACTCGCATTAATCCTTATGTACAATTGCAAAAGCAGAAAAGCACAATTACAACAAAACGAAGGAAAATGGCACATTTATAGACTCAATATGAACGTAATGATCAAAATCCCATTAAGTGTCAGCGTCTCAGCGTCACCGCTCTTTTTGTGGTTGGTGGCAGAGTTAACGCTTTAATGAGAGCATGTTATATGGTATGGTAACCCTCTTAGCGCGGTAATCAGGCGTGGGGTGGGGGGATTGGGCCTGCCTCAGGCAGCTCTCCAGCCGTAGCTCAGCACATCCATTTACATTAAACAAAGGATTAAGAGGGACCCCAGTGCATGTTGTTTCTCCCGCACTGATCTCAGAGCCATTGATAGGATCTCCCCAGCTCTGATACTGGTCCAATCGTGGGGTTAGATGTGGCACAGAGGCTCAGAACAGCAGCCAAGTTCATATATATGTGATGTGATGGAGCTCATACAGAATGAAAGCTGAGATCTAGCATTTCCTGTCTGACATTTGCAAGACTCCATTGGAAGTTCGACTGTTTTGGGACTAACATGTCTTCTCTGCTCTTCTCTCAGCAGAATCATGTCTTCCAAGCAAGCCACCTCTCCGTTCGCCTCGACCCCTGACGGAGGCGAGGATGGAATGAATCAGGAGCGCATGTCCTGGGAGAAAGAGGAGAACTCAGAGTCACTAGTTAACCCTCAGCTGCCCCTGCACAATCTGCTCCACAACAAACCTCCCCTGGAGGAGCTCCAGCCAATCAGCAGCAGTGTGCCGCCCGAGTCCGACTGGGACAGCCTGATGTCAGCCCAGCAGCGCATGGTGAGCCCCACTGCCAGTGTTTCATAGCTCATTTACCTGTGCTAACACAGGCTATGTGTGTTTTTAACTTTCTAATGAGCTGTAGATGAAAGATTGCATTATTAAATATGGTTGGCAGGATTCAGAGAATGAGAACTGTCTGGTCGAGATGATTCGTCTAGAACTTGACAGATATTTTCCATTTGCGACACAGTCTTACAGCATTAACACAACATGGAGTAAACCTCCAGACGTATCCCACATCTATTCTCTCAAAACAGCCACATACACGCACTCTGTACCCCTGTAGAGAGGAATCCTCAACCCAAGGACACAGCTAGAACAGAGCAGGCCTCTCCGGAACGCTTTTGAATGAAGACTTAAGACTTTGCGATTTGCCAAGGACTCGGCTTTGAAGTTTAAGTCCCCCACAAGTGCCTGGAGATCCCTCACACTGTAAAAGTGCAGGAGAACAACGTATTGAATTGCATTTCACGTCAAAGCGGTTTTATGAATCTATAAATAAAGGGACAATGAGAAAGCGGGACTAGGAGTGGGAATTCGATGGAGTTGAGGGAGCCACCCCCTCCTCCGTGGTGGTCTCTCTAGACCGTAAGGCATAGAGCCCAGACGGGAGACTGACAGCCACTTATTGTTCGATGCTTGTAAAAGGGAACTCTCTATAAACCCTCCCTCTGCTGCTGCTGCTGGCCCAGAGCTAGGTGACTCCGATCGGCCCCCGAGGTCTGGACTCCCCTGGCCCGGAAGCATCCAGACGCCAGACCCCACTTTAATTAGCCTAAAAATTTTGCTGTCATGAGAGGAGCTTTGCCTTTTCTTTATCTAATTTGTTTGCATTCCATTGGTGGGAACATCACAACATGTGACATCATCAAATGTATGTGAGAGACAGAAAGATGCACTATTGCACCCATAAGACAAAAAAAAAACAAAAAACAGTTTTTCTTTGAAATCTCAAATATTTCTTAGCAATCAGATTCAATGTACTGTTGATCTAATAGAGATTTTTTTTCATTAAACAGGTTTTCAGACAAATAAAAACATCTAAAAAAAAAAAAACAATACAGATCCTCACATGTAAATGCAGAAGGCTTTAGCACAGCTCAGGTGCTGATTCCTAATTAGATTACAGAGAGCTTTTGTGATTGGTGTAATTAGAAAGGCATTTCAAAGAACTGTTACCGCACTGCTGTGGTTGGATATGCGCGGGATGATCTCTCGGTTTCCTCTTGATATAATGAGGGAAAGCATATGAAAAGTTAATTGTGCTCATTTGATGTTCAAGAGCAGCTGCTTGTGTTTGATTTGCAGTGAGCAATGCATTCACGCTCGCTTGTCTTCACAGGAGCAGGACATCCTGTTGTTGAGTGAGGCTTTTTGCTTCAGTGGAGTTCGCTTCAGCACTCACCTGATAAATACTTCACTATACTTTATATAAAAACGACTGTAAATGTAATGTGAAGCATATGTAAACTCTTAGTATACTATATCATGCATTAAGATCTGGTATGTCAATATAAGTGTAGAGACATTAAATAAAATATTTTTACAGAGTCTAAGTAAGAGAGAGAATTGTCTCTTGGTAATCCTAATGTTGCCTGTCTGTAAGCAATGCCATATTTGTGTGCCTTGCAGAAAATTGTTTTGCTCAGTTCATTTGTACAGAATTTGTATTTGTGTACAGAAATTGTATTTCTCATTCATAGATCAGGAGACTTAATACATTTTTCCAGTTATGTTTCATTTAGATATCAGTTTGTTTTAGATGTTACTATGGGGGGCCTTTTCTGAAATTATTAAAATTATTTTCCTCTCTTTCTTTCTTTTTCAATTTGGTCGTTGAAGAATTTGATCGTATATGTTAAAATACATATAAATGACTGACCTTGGCAGACTTTTTTTTTTTTTACTTTTTACTTGCTCTCTTTTACTTTTGTTTTCTTGTACAAAACAATTGAGATATTCTAGGAATCTCATCTGTAAATTTGACTTCATTCTTGTGTTAGCAGAGCCTTCAATCTATGCCAGCTGATTTGTGGGATTTCATTCCATGTGTCGCTGCCACATAATCACACTGCCCTAATGCCCGTCTGTGCCCTGCTCTCCAAAACATACACCTGCCAGTTTTTCTCTCATTGATGGAGCAATACTACGCCAAACTCTTTTCTGTCAGTACTCCCACTCCACTCGCTGATGTGCTTTTGCACTTTATTTGTACAATCACTCGGTAGTGTGTAGACTTACTGAGCCCAGTGTAGGATCAGACAGACAGATCGCTTCTCCCTTTCGTTCTGTTTTCCCTCTCTGTGCAGTCGCTCGGGGAACACTGAACTATCAGCTGCAGACAGAAGCCCAGTTAACCACTAAACCACACACAGGTGGGACCGCAAAACAACAGCAGCTTGAGACAGGGGCCAGATTTACGATGGCCTGGAGGGGTTCCGTGAAGAACAGCCACCCACTTGAGAACCAACAAATTACACTGCGCTCGAGCTCGGCTCAAACACGCACTCGTAACCTTTGCGAAGGAATTACAGCAATGACAGTTGTGAAGAGAAAAGAGTTGTTAAACACCATTTATCTGCTCTGTAATCCTAAACTCACTTTCTCTAATATAAATGGTACGTCTTTAGCACGTTGCACATTTTTAAAGAGTTTTTACATTTTAAATGTGATTAAATTGCTCTCTTTTTCGTACCCTGACAGTTCTGACAGTTTCTTTTGACATAAAGAAAAAAAGTTAAAAAAAAACCTCAGTCTTCTCAAACTCCTTTGTGTTCTCCTGCAGGAATCGGACAGCAATAAAGTATGTTCCTTATACTCCTTCCGGAATAACTCTACCTCTCCACACAAGCCAGAGGAGGGGGCCAGGGAGCGCGGCGACCTGCTGAGCAGTTCAGCCTTCGGAACGCCAGAGCGCCGCAAAGGAAGCCTGGCCGATGTGGTGGACACACTGAAACAGAAGAAGCTAGAGGAGATGACAAAGACAGAGCAAGACGGTATGGAAGGTTCCAGCATGTTTGTGCGTGTCCAGATTTAGGAATTTACGTGTATGTGAGCAAATGTTCTTTTCCTCTTAGTGAGAAGCGTTTTTTGGCGTGCGTCGATCTCCTCAGTCACTCTGTTTTCCTCGTTCGCCTTCTCTCCTTCTGTATAATTCTGTATTCTTTCTCCTTCGACATAATCCATCTCTTTTCTCCCACCGTACACACACACACACACACACACACACACACATGCAGTCTTTTAACCTGGGAGGACTGACGTGGCTATGTTTTCCAGTTTGTTCTGAACCGAGTCCAGTGTGACAAAGAGTGGGTGGCACTACCCCTCAGCTTAAGTGTGGTCTCCGAACGATGCCAAACCAAACTCTCAGACCATAAAACACACGCCACGACCTGACGCCAGGAACATTACCTTTTTATTCTTCAGTACAGACGACAGCATTCATGCCGCAAAATTCATCTACAGACCAACTCAAATAGCTCCAAGAAGGCTTTTTTCTTCCATGTGTTTAGGGCCCAGAAGTATCCAAGGATTTGGCAATTCAATTTGAATGATATAAAATGATATGAAATACATATGTATAGTGTAAGAATATTGTTATATGAAGGATTTATGCATGCGGGCACGTTTAAGTTGTAGTTTCTGCAGCAAGTAAAACTCCAGTCCTGTGGCTGAAAGGAATATGTAGTTAATTGATACAATTTCTTATTTTGTTTTATTTATTTTAAAGTAATTTTAATGAATAGTTTGATGCAGATCATGCCGCAGTGGAGCGAGTCCTCTGGGAGAACGACCGAAAAGCAAATACTGGAAAGAGTTGCTGAAACGGTTCCTCTCCTCGTAATTAGTGTAAAGCAGAAACCTATACAATCAAATATTACACACACACACACACACACACACACACACACACACACACACACACACACACACACACACACACACGCACACACACACTTAGACAGGATTGCTCCTTGGGGAGATACCAGTCTCATTTAAGCATCTAGGGAGCTCTTAGCCCGAACACTTGATCAGAAGAATAAATTAGGCCATAATTCAGTTAAAATATTTTTTTTTCACTGTTTTTTTTCCCCTCTCCCGTTCTGTGAAGGTCTTCATATTAATTGAATCGTATTTGTTTATGGTCGGTTTCATTATCGCCAAGGGTTAGAGAAATATTTTGAATAAGAAAATAGGACAAATTAAATAAAAAAATGAGTGAGAGACTGTCAGTCATGAATATTTTCATATTCATAATTGATATAGAAAATCATGACAGGCCATCCATTATCATAAAGGAGCTTAATTTTTGGGGGGGCGGTGTGATGAAATAATTTAACAGCAATCTACATTTCTGTGAACTGATTTAAGATTTTTTTTTTTCTCTAAAAATATTCCCACCTATAATTTGCCTGTCTGTCAATTAAGGTGCCGTATTAAACAAAATGCAATTTTGGAAATACCACTTAAAGTGACCCGCTGTATAACATTTAACAAAAAAATAAATAGAAAAAAAATAATCTTTTGATGTGATTTTTTTTCCCTCCTTTTTTTTTCTCACCTCTCCAGCTTAATATTGACTAGAGATAGTGTGAAGGGCTTGTGCCCTCATAGGTTCCTTCTTTTGTTTCTAGTAAGGTATTTTTTTTTAAAGATGTGCCCTCAGACCTGTGTGTACTCGTGTGCTATGCTAATGAGCCCCAGCTGGTATGGCCGGTTGCTGCAGTAATTTAAATGGTCAAGTGCAGCTCATAATCCTGAAGGCCCGTATGTTTAGTGCAGACAGGAGAGGGTGCTTCACTTCTAGTGTACAGCTGTGTTAATCTGCCCTTAATAATGGAGACAGAGCCGACCTCATGCCTCCACGCCTCACACCACAATCTCCCCCGTTGCACAGAAATTAGTTCCTGAGCTCGAGAGAGATGAGAGGCATGCAGTGTTCAATACGTTAGTGACGAGATGCTGGAATGGTGCGCTTCTGCGTCCTTGAGGACGTCTCAGTTTGGTGCAGCTGTAAGGGGAATCTTCAAGCCCGCAGTACCTCAAATGTCAGGATTAACCCCTTGCGTGACTCCGAAAGCAATTGCGAGAGCCATGTGTTGTCTTAACGACAAAGCATGTCGTTCTGTTATGAGAAGCAAAGAATGGATGAGCTATAAATATCACTCATCTTAGTCTCTTATTAAAGAACAACTGTAACCTTTCATTAGCTTGCTTGGCTAACTGGTTTAAGGTCAAATTAGAAGTGCATCCGACATCGTTTACTGTATTTGATGGATAGTAACTCGTCATTCAAATATTGTTCACTTACTGCGCATTTGTTATAATGACGTTTTTACACTACATAGTAGGAAAGTGTGGTAGTTTTTAACCCCACAACGAAACGACAAGAAATAATGAAACATGATGAAATATATATCAATAACTAGTAATAATAATCTCCTCAAATTTGCTTTAACATTAACAACCTCTAATCTGCAGGTCGAAATGTACAAACTTGCAGTAGCAGAAGATGAATCTATTGCTGCTTTTGTTCTTTGTTTGAGCTTACTTTTAAATCAATGCCATTGCCAAGCAGAAATGTAACCTTCTTCCATCCTTTCAACAAACCTTGGCTTTTGTGATCGCTTTGGATCATAAGCTTTGAAAATGTTGTGTGGGCAGCACATACTGCAGTGAAGCATAATGCTTTGTTCGTAAAACAGTGTCTTTTGATTTCAGTCAAGTAGCATACATAGGACATACTTGAAAGGATGCATTCCTATAGGAGCACGCTGTATTTCATACCCGTCTTTACACACGCTTAATTGAATGTGCACCAGGGCCCTAAGAGTCAACCCCTCTCAAATTCAATCAGACCTATTAGAACCATACCGCAAGTCAGTGAAACTGGACTGTCATCTCCATCTGTCCTCTCACTAACAATCCTTAAAGTGCCTTAAGTGATTGTGACCGCTCTAATGAATGAAAATATTCTGCCTAGAGGACTGCATTAAGCTGAATAGTCACCTTTGCTGTAAAAGCACTACACAAACCACCTCATCCACCGAGGAGGTCTTGGGATTTTTCTGTAACTGGTATTGTAAAACATTATTCATAGAGAGCTCTCTGGTGCTTGTTGATAGTTTAATTATAGAGGAAAAATCTAAATAAAAAGAAAGTAAAATAAACAGGACAAGAGAAAAAATGTGTGTCCATTATAATGATTCAAGGTGGCCTTGTCTGGGATTCACAAGTAATTCAGGTCCTTTTTATGAGATGTACTTAAGGAATGAAATTTGATGTATGAATCCTTCACTGGGTTGGTTGTTCTCATTGTTGCAATTATGTGGTAAACTTCCGGCTCTTTTATATACACTCCTTTTTTAGTGGGGTGGTTCTTTGACCTCTATTTGGATGAACCTCACTCACTCTTATTCAACCTTGAATTGATTTGTTTGCAGTTTAACGCTCCAAATATCTGATTTGTACATTGAGCTGCATGCTTAGACACAGGCCATTCTCTCTCACCGACTTACTCAGCAGTTATCTGGGATTGATGAAGCATGATTTTATTTATTTATTTGTTTATTTAATTTGCGATAAGCGATAACAGAAAAATAAATATTGGCCTATCTTTAGTGAACAGAATTTTCATATTGGTGCATCCCAGATTTTCTTTGCACTTCAACATTCCCACATCACTTCCAGCAGATGGAAATATCTATAAAGAAGCATCCGCACCTAGTCAAGAAGGCACGCTGCCTACTGCTCTAGTTTGGGCACCATTGAGCCAATGGCTCTGCCAACTTCAGCAGTCTTGTATTGGCAGGATTGGCCATGGCTGCTGGTAATAGCTTGTTAGCTGCTAATCCACGCTTAGAGCCCTGTTCGTCTGAATGCCAGCATTACATTTTTTCAGGCAGTTTGGTGGCAGGGGTTCATTTTGGTGGCTGAAAAATAGACCATCCATGCAGCTTGTAATTCCTCCGTGATGTCTAGTCTGTGTGCACTGCTGCAGAGCACACACGAAAACTATCAGTTTTAAATGATGCATTTTATTTTGTTTATAAAATATCAGCTTTTTTTTTTTGCCAGGATAGCTTGTTATGTAATGTTTCCATAGTCCTCATAGAATAGTTATAAGACAAATTCCCTCATAAAAGCATTGAAACTTGCTCTTTCTGGGCCTCTTGTGTCAGCGTTGCTCCACAGTTGCTCAACCCCATGCACCCTTGCACCTATTTTTCCATGTAAAAGTGAAAGGGCAAAGTTGTTAGACGCGTTTAGAAATATGTCAGAGCCAACAGGTGTAGACAAGGCGCTTTCTGAGAACGAGTGAATTACACTGGCAGGAGTGACCCGGGTGACAACAGGAACAGTTGCTAATTTGGCATGGATGAGGGCTTTCTCTGGGGTGGTAACCCTGAGACCTCTGAGGGGGCAGAGGAGAGGCGAGGCTAGCGGACAGCTCTATACACCTGGAGCTTTGTGTATTGAGTCAGAGTTAATGAGTTTAGCAGGGGGGCAGATTCTTCATTGCCTCCATCCCACATAAAGCCTGATCTCTGGGGCAGGGGGATATTTCCAGAGCCCTCCCGCCTCGCGGACCTTAGCCATTTCAGCTGCAGGTGAGCACCGGTGTGCATTTGAATAACAGCTGTGTGTGTGTGTGTGTGTGTGTGTGTGTGTTACCTTCCTTATTTGCTCTATGGGGGCTATCTGTCCTCAGAATCTCTTTTGAGGCACTCATTCTTCTGTTGAAGTATGTTAGCGAAGGCATTTTTAGGAACCCACCCCCTCCCCTGTATTTATACATTTCTAACTGAAATCAGTCTTTTTTCTCTTTTCTTTAACATCCAGCCCAATATCTTTTCCCCATCGAGATCAGGAGATTGATGGGTTTGGGCAGCGGGAGAATTGAGTGCAGAAAGCTGTTTTACCGCATGCCATTTTGGTTGCGTTTTTATGACCCTCTTGAAAGTGTTCTTGTTGAAATAGCAGAGGGTCTAGCTTTGCTCTCCGGCTGCCCTGTCATCTACTTTTGATTTCTTTTCCATCTAATTAATAACCATCTTTGTTGTAATGATACGTGGCACTGGACCTAGGCTTGGTGCATGCTCAATGAGGTCGACCTTTTTAATTTCTTGGCTAGTGTTCTGATCAAACCTCAGATCTGGAAGCGTGCTTCAAACACAACGTTCCATCGCTCTGTTATGTCAGTCCACCAGTCCCTTGGGCAGAGTACACAGGGCCAAACATCAATCGTTGGAAGTTTTCTCACCTCTTGCACGCTTCCCTCTACCTTCAACTGAGCCGCTTGTCTGAATGAAACAGCATGGGTTTGATTAATCCAAGTGTTTTCGTACACGTCAAAATATGTTAGTTACTCTTCAGAGTGATGTGTGGATCTCCAGAGTTGGCAGGTAAGCTAGTGTATGCGGGTGAGTTGGTAGCTCAGTAAAGAGCAAGATCTGGCCCATCACTTTTGTTTGAATAGGTAATGTAAATCTGCTGGGGTTGAGCAGACATGAGCTGGAATTGCTTGTTAAGACACATGATCAAAAGCTTGTCTCCCTGCTCTCTGCTTCTTGCCAGTCAACTCTCTTGTCACCCTGCGAGGCAGACGTTAAATTGATTTTTTATTTATTTTTTTATGTTGCGGGCATCCTGCCACTCTCTGGACTTTGACAAAAATGATAGCTCCGACTCCTCCTGTGTTTCCCCTCAGAGAGAAAGCTGTGCTACTGACAAGCCTTCAGCACCAAAAAAAAGAAGATAGACTGATACAAACAGACTCTGGCAGCTCTGTTCAATCCCTATCAAAACCCTCCGCTGCCTGTAGGCTTCATATCAAACATCCATAACACAAACACGCTTCTCAGAGGAGCTTGTGACAGGAGGGACAAATCGTTCCCCTCCTGACTGCCTAGTGCGGACCTCCAAAACTCTGTCCATGCTCCAAATAGAGTGCTCCTCTTTCAGATGACAAAACAAGCAGCTGCTTCTGCCTCACTGTGCCATTCTCTGTGTCCGTATCACCTTCCCTGTTCTCAGATTCCCATTAGTCAACAGTAGCAACTGCTGTGGAGCATTCCAGGAGCCATCTTCTCTCTCGAGCTCAGCTGTTGACTCTGTCCCTCTTGTGTGGGACCAAGCACAACGCTCCCATTGTGCCGGTCTCTGTCATTGAGCTGGGGCTCTCCTGATAGGAGGAAACGGGTGTTTCAGGGAGACAAATCACAGCCAGGGCTCCCGAACAGAGCTCCATTTGTCCGCCCTCTCACACCATAGGTACGTCTCCTGAGCCGTGAATGAGACTTTTTTTTTACACTTCATATACTTCATAAAAGTAGTATTTATAATAACACTGCACTGATTTTAGGGATTATAGTAAATAATATATGATCCCTAAATAAATATTTAAAGGGGTTGAAGGGATTATTTTGTATTTTGTTTCTAAGATTTCAATAAATGTATTAAACATGTATTTAAAATTTAGCCAAAATTCTAAATTCTCATTCTTTGCATATTGTGCAAATATAATTTTTTTTCATTTATTATGATCCCTAAATGTGCCATGGTCTGAAAGAATATCTAGACAGTTTTGCAAATAAGGGTTTAAATCATTTCTTCTCAATTTTGAACACAATATTTTTGGTGTTCTGTTACTTTTATTTACTATGACAATTTTCTAAGAAAATAAATAAATATATAAATCTTGCCATATAGCTTCATCTTCTTTTTTTTTAATGAAGTGACAAGTAACCGTGTCGACAAGGACAGCGATGAGTCCTGCTCTTGTTTAACAGCGGTGTTGGAATAGTGGTATATGTGTAAAGCAGTACTGGAATGGAGTGGTTTTAATGAGCAAGCATCTTTATGTTCCCCTCTTGGTATTTGGATTAGCACAGTGAGAAAAACAAAATGCTGATGCCTGAGAAAAGAGGACCACCCCATTAATTAGCCTTAAATCTGTCACTGCACAGCTGAATGCTGCTGGTGGAAAGCGCTGGACCCTTTATGTAGATTAAAAGCGGTCAGAAGGAGATGAGCTGGACTTAACCTGTAAAGCGTGTGTGCATTTGCGCTATATGAGTGTGAGATCACCACCACCCGCCTCGTGCTCAGTTCCCAGGCATTGACTGCACATAACTGGACAAAAGAGCCGCTGTCATCTGACTAGGATCAAAATAGTGTCAATGTAACTCACACCGTAGCCACAGACGGGCCGGTGCGCCCAGCTAATGATTTCAGGCCACATAGCAAGACTTGTTTTATAAGACCCAGCTACGTCAGCTCCATCTAGTTGCTAATACCACCACCCTTCCTGAAATTCACAGACACAACAGCTAACACAAGTCCTCCTGTACACACACAGATTATAGCGATAGTTCACCCAAAATATTCTAATTCTGTCATTTATTCACCCGTATGACTTATCTGCTTCTCCTGTCCACAGCATAATCATCAGTGCGGGCCAGTGATGTTTTGGACATTTGACATTCATTTTATGAACAAAAGTACAGAAAATCATAGAAAATGAGTTGGAACAACATTTAAATATACATTTTTTTAAATTTAATGAACTAAAAGATGAACAGTACACATCCACCCGATATGTTGGACATGACAAAACGTTTATGATTTATCGGTCTCCTTGTGTCTTTCTCTCTCTTGCTCAATAAGGTGCCTTGGGATGAGATGGGATGTCAGAAAAAACAGATAGAAACATGTTTTATTGCTCGGCGAACGCTGCGGCTCGGATCATTGTAATTATTCGCTGAACGCCATCTCTCATTGGGAGTGGCCCCCATATAATTTTAAGTCTGTGTAGGTCGAGTGGTTAATACGTTTTAGGTCCCTGTCATCCATTACATGTCATGAAGTTCCAATGATAGCTTGAAGTTATGAGTTTTAATTCTAATTAATGGTTTTAGCCGGGTGGGAAAAGGTTTTTTTTTTTTTTTTTTTTTTTTGTAAAATTCCATCTACTGCAATTTGTGATTTGGGTAGCGAGGTACACTTTTCTCACTCCTTTAATTTCCCAGAGTGCCCTGCCAGAGGATGGCGTCTCCTCAGAGAGGAGTTGGGAGGGGTTGCATGGCATATATTTTCCCCCAAATATATTTTTTATCTCTCATACACTTTCTTTTTCCCATTCTTGAGAGGTGATGAGGAAATGAGCTCAGCTCCATGTGAAACGGCAGCGTTTTCCGTGCTCTCACAGCATGTTGCGGTGGATATGACCCCACAGCAGCGAGAAAAAGAAACGGGTCGATCCGAAAGAAAATACGGTGGCCATTGTTGCAGAACCATGCAGGAAACAATGGGACATTGAGTGTGTTATAGCTGTAGATGGCAAGCAGACTCGCGAAGAATTGAAATCCCTAACCTTTTGAAGAATGGTTTCTGGTAACTACTCTGTGTCGTCACAACCTCTCATTCTATCTGCTCAGATATCAACAGACAAAGAAACTACATTTCATCCACTTAAAACTTCACTCACAAGCCCTGAAGTAGATAGATCATGTCTGTGTTGTTCAATGGTACTCCACAGGCGGATTGTATTGCCGTGTGCAGCTGTGTGGTCTGAACTCGCCAGTCACTGGTGGTCTGTGAAGTAGTAAGAGTGTGCAGTTACACGGTAGCGTGTGTGTGTGTGCGAGAGAACGGAGGTCGGCGGCTAAAAATAGTGAAATTTTGGGCCCGTGTGCGCGAGCACTGAACTCTGACATGCGGGTAAACAGAGTGCGCTGCACGGGACCATAAACATTTTTAATTGTTGCCTCATAAAAGAGGAGAATGTCAGTGGCAGCGGCAAAAAATATGCTTCCTTAATTAGTCAAGTGAGTTTTACAAAGAACGAAGAAGCCTCCTTTTAACTTGCACTTTTTAATGCCCTCATGCACTGATACACCACTGTTTATTACTGTAAAACAGTTCACTCGTGGCTGTAAAACACTAGTTCCTTTTAACACATGCCTAGTTTGCTAAAGATCATCAATTTATAAAGCTATTTTAATATTTTTCTTAAACATTAAGACTTCAAGAAACACTTTTACGTCATTTACTTGCCCAAAGCGTGCATATAAACCGAGCCGTACTGTTTTTCTGCTTGAAATGTCTTCTATTTGAATCTTACCAGCACATCATCTTTTTGACGGCACGTTTTAACTCGCCGTATATTGTGGGGAGAACCCCTCAAGCACGTCCAAGTTGCTCCGGCATTTAAGATGAAATAAAGTTTAAGTGACAACTCAAGACAGTTGGCTTCACAGCAAATTTTAATCTATTCATGTGGATCCTATCAGTTTCTTTTTGTCCCCAGCACCCATTAATTTACTAAATCGCTCTGAGCTGAAATGATCACAGTAAGCGACATTATTCACACATTTGTATTAATTCAACATAGAGGAATAAAAGTGAATGTTTTGAAGCATTGATTAGCAGAAGGGTTTATATCTGACAGTTAGATTGCAGGGTAGCCAGCATAAAAATGGCTCCTCTGCAAGGTACCCGGTAATTTAATTCTTGTGTGAAATTATTATAATTTATTACAGTATGTGGGCTCTAATGATTACCGACATGAAATGGAATTTATAAATTAAGATTAAATCTGCATATCTGTTCTTATTTTGTACCTTCACATGCACTCAAGCCTGTCAGCAGTATTTCAAGATGATTTCATAAGATGCAGCCTTTGTGTAATTTATTTATTTATTTTTTTTAAAAAGAAAGAAAGAAAGAAAGAAAGAAAATAAAGAAACATTAATTATAGTTTTGTGCACAAAATCCCAACACTTGAGAATCTACATAAGGTTGTAAAAATGGATGAGGAATTTATTTGGGTTGGCAGATTAGAAAATAAATACACTAATACAAATATTAATAAAAAACAAAGATTAACACAATAGTCAAGGGACAAGATGGGAAACAAACAGGCGACATACTAAGTTATTAAATATAAGAGTTTATTTTTTGTCTGAAGTTCACTGTATGTCCTAAATGAGAGACAGTCCTGAGAAAATGTTTTTCATTTTTCAGCCCATAATAAAATAGCAGTAGTACCAACAGTTATTATTATTATATTAAGCAGACCCTCTCAAATGAATAAAGAGAAATGTTTATCTATATTTATGTGGGTTGGTTTTCATAAGGAGGATCTTTGTTTTGTTTTTGAGAGATGGATTTTGATTCAAAAAGGAAAATTGTTGAGTTGTTTGACTGAATTAAGTTTTTTTTTTTTTCTGTCTGTGTGCTGAAGATGTTTCTTGTTGTGAGTAAACCGTAAAGAGCAGCAGCAGCAGCAGCAGCAGCAGCAGCAGGCAGGAGTGGAGCAGTCGGGATGGGCCGCCTCTGAGGGTTCACTCAGCCTGAGAGGAGGCTAAAGAGGACAGGGGAGAGAAAGTTCATTTTGCTATCCAAGCATTAAATGGTCCTAGTTTTCTTAAAAGTGACCTTGTGGGGAAGGCAGCGCAGCCGAGCTCCGGCGCTGCTCCTTCCAGCTGCACACATGGCATCCATCGGGGCACAATCACGCGCAGTCCCAACACCTCAGGCTCGGACATATGTTGAGTTTTATTTCATTCTTCTGACATTAATCCTATTCACCAGCTGTTCTGCCAGCTGCCACTCTCCAGCTTAAGAGGAGATTGCAGTTTTGGGGGCTCGGAGTATGGGCTTATCTTGGCTCCTGATCTCTCCACACTAAGTTCTGATTGGATCAACCCCCCACCCAACCGCATCTTGGGCCCCCTCCCTTTCCTCCCTCCTAATATCTCCCTCCTCTTCTCAATCTGTAGGATCCTTGAGTTGTACTTCTCTCTCTAGAAATCTCTCTTTCAACTTTGCTTTAATTTTGTCTCGTTCTCCTCCTCGTGTTGGGGAAGGGAGGCTCCAGGGGTGTGTTTTAATCGCCTGCCCAAGTTTTCATTTGGAAGGCTTGACTTCAGAAGATGCTGACCCTCTGCTAGTGTCTTGCTGTCTTCACCAACATTTATTATTCAGTTTTCTTCTTGTATTTGGTGCCCAGAATCCCTCTCCTTCTGAGGGTGAGGGTTCCTGGCAGAGTGTCTTCCTAGCTCAAACATGCCTCGAAAATACTTTTTTATCCACAGCTTTGATTGAACTTGAACTTTTTATTTCTTCTTTTTCACATATTTCAACTTTATCTCTCCATTCACATTACAAATCAGCATGATTTATTTCCCTGTACGTCTTTCATTGTCCGATGGAATTTCTCTTGTGTCATTAGTGTTGAAGAAGTGCCCTGTCGTGGAAGGTTTTGCAAGCATGAATTGATCATCGGTGGCTGCTCACTTTAATAATTCAACCCTGATTAGTGCCGAGTCCTGCAGTAAAATGGATTGAAGAAGAGGTCGCGTGCCGCCCTGCTCAAGAGGTGAAGCCTCTTGGGAGTGGTTAATTCATATGTGCTTGATAGACACGTGTCCTGTTGAGATGGGTCAGAAATCGTGCGATTGCCGGGACGATGGGGTCAGCGCTGAGATTAGCACCTCAGGTCTGCCAAATAAAGACAATGATCCTACAGCCATGTGCTATTTCTAACATGTGTCTTTTTATAGCACAGTCGGTTTCTTCGTAATTACAATCCAGCCTAGAAAAAAACACCAAAAACGTTTTTGAAGAATAGTGGAGTAAAAGATATAAATATATAAAAGATAATATAATATTATGCAAATATAACATTTTCAAATTGCAATATTAACCATGAATATTATCATTATTAGTAGTACTGGGTTCGAATCTCAGGGTACACGTTAGTAGAAAATTGTTAGCCTGAATGCAATGTAAGTCGCTTTGGATAAAAACGTTTGCTAAATGCATAAATTTATTTGAATTGAATTTAATTTTAATTTAGTACTGGTATTATTGCTGTTGTTGTTGTTTTTAATATTAATATAAGTAGTAGAAACAATAAATAACTAATAATACTAAAAGGAAATAAAAGATTTTCTAAGGTTAGTCAGTCTATTTACAGCAGCTGTCGACAAGAGGAAATGGCAGCGTGGTGTTCGAGCAGCCTACAGGTGACTAGCAGAGATGCTCACTAAGTGGAATAATGAATAGTATTAGGTGTCAATTAAATCAAGCCTTCCCCGAGGTGCAGGTGCTCGACAATATACTGACACATCTCAAGGAGCTGAAGCCTCTTCACCCATGCATGCCAATGGGTGCATTTGCATATTAAAGAACCAAAATTATTTAACCGAAGCAAAAAAAAAAACATTGAAAAAAGAAAAAAAGGGGCTTGTGAAAATGATCGAGGTTATTAAAACTGTTGACAGGGAAAGAAGGTAATTGGCAGAAAATGAGGGAAACGCTACTGTTATACAGTGTTGTGCGCGTGTGCGTGCGTGTTTTCTCTCTGTCGTGATTTTTGTGGATTTTTTATTTTTTTTTTCTACCCGACTCTTCTTTTTAGCTGCTAGCATTGTGCGCCGTCGCCTGGGTGTGTAACCTATTACGTTTAGATTGCTCCCTTGCAATTAGTGCCCTTTTTGTCCTCACTTCAATAACGGCGTGATTATGGAGACTTCAGGAGCATTCGCCGCCGCCGCCCCAGCTAACAGCTGTTGTCTCTGGAACTAACGACGGGAACGACAAAACATGTTTTCTTATGCCGTTTCACTTTCCTGTCTGCCTCTTGTAATTATTATACTTTTATTTTGTGTGATGATGGAGTCTTGTTTTAGTGGCTCTGTGATTAAGACATTCAGAAGATTTTCCCTCAGTGTTCTGTGCACGCTTGCGTTCGCGGGCGAACTTGTGTGTGTGTGTGTGCGCATAGCTTGTGACTCCAGTTTGTTTTTCTAAGGATGGAGAGAAATAGAAAGAGAAAGAGGGCGTTTTTGGTTTTCTTTTGACTGCAGCATCTCTATTGTAAGAAACAAATCCAGTGCAAGAAAAGCCTTGAGATGTGATTTTAGAGGGGGGACAGTGTTTTTCCAGCAGGAGCCAAGGAGAATGCTTGGAATAACTTGTTTTCCCCTCTAAATTGGACAAAACTCTCGATATTCTCTTGACCTTGACTGCTTGACGACTACTCTTTTTCGCTCAAGCCTTTTCTCTCATAACATTATTAGAAATGAGAGTGCTTAAAGGGTAATTATTAACCTAACTGCGACACTTGCAGTGAGAGCGCCCTTCAACCTGGGTGGCTTCAAGTGGAACCATAATACCTCTTCCTCGCTTGAGCCTTCTTCCTCGTTCCTCTCTCTCATTTTTGTTCGGACTGGGAGCGGTTCCTCTACTTTCTCCATCATCAGAGGGTGCGTTCAGAAGAAAGCCTGGGAAATTTATAACGTCATTGTCAGTTGATCATCGATTTGGCAATTCCCAGTTTTCCCTGAGGAGCGGGGCCGCTCGTGTGCTGGGCCGAAGGTGGAGATTTATCTCCTTCTTCCTCTGAGAGCAAAAGAGTCATGATTTTTGAGGTTTGTTGAGAGGAAGAAGCATAATGCATTGTAGCTACACTTCATTGAAATTCAGATTAAGGATGCAGTACTTTGTGGACAATTGACAATAGACTGCACAGGGACGATAGGGCAGTTGACTGAGGACAGCTGTAATGATGTGTGTACTGTGAAGTGGAGTGTTTCAGGAGAGAGACTCGCTCCCGCTCTCTTGCTCTCTCTCTTTCTCTCTCTCACTATCTCTCGTCTCTCAAGTGTAAGGATTGATTGGGGGAAGAGCAGCTTCCTGTGGTGGGGATTACAGTGGCGGTGTGAGACCTGGGGGTGCTAGCAGATGTTCTGGCTGTCTGCCACAGGGCAGGACTCGTCGGGATGGGGGTACACCCTCTCTGCTCGGCACAACTGCATCTTTAGGGGCATGACACAGCTCTATCCCACATACACAGCCGTGGAGGTCATTAATGACAGTAACTGAAGTCGGTTTCTACAGAACTACATTACATTCATTTTGCTTGGAAGTTTAAGGGAGTTAGACTAGAGGAATTAGTGTGATCTTCTGGCCACTTTTTGGCTTCAACATGAAATCTTTTTTTCTTTTCACCTGTGTACATTATTTCAGCATTTATTACTTTACATAATTGTAAAACATTTCAAAATAAAATGCTGGTGCAAGCAGCATATATTAATGTATTTTATTTTAAAATCATATAATTTAAAATAATATAGTAGTATATAATATATACTACTATTCAAATGTTTAGGGTTGATTTTTTAAATGTTTTTTAAATAAGTCTGCTCGCCAAGAATGGATTTTTTTTTCAAAAATACAGACAATATTATTACAATTTAAAATGGCTTAAATTAAAAATATCTTTATATACAATAATATTGCAGGTAAGAGCCTCATGTTACCTGTGTTTAGTGTTTCACTCTTCACGGTTTAGTGGTTTCTGTTAGACATACAGTTTTGGCTCTGTGTTCCATCTGGTGATAAAAACTATTTACACTCAACACAATTCCTAAATCTTTGCTGAGATTTATGAGTGCTGCTGCTCTTCCTTTTCGTCTGTTTAAGACCATCGGCATAATCATGTCAGCAGATCTTTGCTGTAGGTGTATTAATTGAGCTGCTTTGTGAAGAAGAGTAAGATATCTCTGGCAGCAAACCGAGCTGTCGAGATCAGATTGTAGATGAGTGCAGGTGTAGATCGACCATTAGTATGTCAAGGTGGGTACATCACTTCTTGTGTCTGAGATCAGTGAGTCTCTCTGACTTCACAACTATAATGCCAGTTTCATAGACTAGTGACTTTGGCTTTATCAGGCCAGAAAAGGATTGTGACATGCTACTTTTTCAGCTTCCTTCTAATCCTGGTGTTTTGACAAGGATGGTCTCCTGAGTGTGCGGATGGGTGACGCTAAGTCAATACCCACTCCGAGACACAAGTCTCTGGGTTTCTCTCTTTGCATTGTCTTTTCTTCTCGTCTCTTAGAATTAGTTCCCTGAAGGGTTTAGATCAGTGGGTTGTCCTCCAAGCCCTCTCCCCAGTGCCCAGGCTATGTCATATCAGTGGGACAGGCAAGGGGTCCGATGTGGCCTGGGCTAAGCCGTCTGTTGAGATGGGGGAACCTTGGGAAAATGCAAAAAGGATACAGATAAAGGTTATTGTTTTCATTCCAATCTCATCTGGGCTGAATTGGTTTCCCTCGAGCCACGCCACGCTTTATCCGAGCGGAGGGGAAGAGGGCAAGAGGACATTTTTGGGGCCCTCGTGGGATAACGACAATAAAGTCAGTGCTTGCTTTATTTATCTGCTCGTTCTAGGCCTCTGACAGGCCTTTCCAGACAAGTACAAGTCTTTTCCCCACTTCCTCCTCAGTTTTCAGAGTCTATAAATGTCAGACTGTCTCTGAACTCTTTGTATTTTGAAATCCGAATGCAAATGTGGGAAGGAAATGTACCTTGTTCAATGGGCTGTGCTGCGTTTCTCATTTGAAGTAGCAGCAGCGCTGAGAGATGAATGGATGTGGCTGAAGCTTTGTTTGATTTTTCAAAATGAATGGTCCACTTTTGTTTCTTTACATCGGTAATATGTTAGTACGACATTTAAGTATTATCCAGATGTTAAGCAGTGTTTCCATTGGCATTAGTGCTCTCTCCGGAGAAGATGGAATGCAACTTGGGAAATTGTGCAAAAAATATCCCCTTATTATTAATCTAAATTCCTTTCAAATGTTCTAGCTTTATAAGGGTACTTTGAAAAAACCCAGGGCCAGACGTCTGTCTCATTAACTGCTTGTTTGCCTAAAGTATCCTCGCATGAAAACCCAGGAAGAGTCGTATAGCCTCAGACCGTAGCGGACAGGTTGTTTTCAGTGTCCATCATCCGCAAATGCTGGACATTCTTCACTTCTCTCAGGTAAAAATGTGTGGAGGACAGCTTCGGCACATTCCAGCTGTAGTGTGTGTGTGTGTGTGTGTGTGTGTGTGTAGGAGCGAGGGAGCGGCCACTCTCAAGGGAGGCAGAGTGGAGCTGAATGGGAGCTGGCACCGCATTATCTCCAACAGTTGGTGCATTCCTTAATGATCAAGTGCTGGAGAAGCATCTGTGCACTGCTCTGTGTGTTGGTGTGTGTGTGTGTGTAAGACGCAAAGGAGGAATATGGGAAAAGTCTTCCCTAAAACCTTTTAACCCGCCAGGACAGATCCACCCCGGCCCTGTGCCATAAAAGGAAGTTTCTCTGTTTCCAGCTCTTTTTTCAGCCTGGAGGAAAGAATGTACTGCTATTTGTTATACATATATATGCTGGTATGCGTGTTGTGTGTATGTGGTTGTTCTCTGAGGGGAGGAGAGTGTTGTGACAGGAAGCGCTTTTATTCAAGGGACCTCAATCACACACACATAAAACACAGGGTCGCAGCAACTCACAAGGTCAAGGAAACAAACTGTGAGTCCTGGATTGGGAAAGTCAGCAAAGTAGAAATAATGTTAGAATGACCCAGATGGAGGTGTCCTGTCGTTCCCTCTGAAATGGAGGAAAATGGAGAATCAAAGAAAATCTGACCTCCTCTTGATGTGACCTTGCACTGTATTAAAGCAGTGGCCGTCACCATTGACTCTCTCACTTTGCAAGCTTTCAAGCATTTTCATGCCCACAGTGAGGTCACTTTTTTTTGTGCATTTACTTTTTTTTTAACCAATGTACACATATTTAGATCAGGTCAGAAGAGCTTTATTGCCAAGTGTGCTTGCATAAACAATTCTTTTTTCTAAGTAATATAGCTTCAATGTACACACACAAATTCAACATGAAAATATATATCAAAGAAGACCAGAATAGACCAGAATAGAAATATTCCAAAATATATTTAAAGATTATGAACATTTTAACAGTGTTAATAATGCACTGTTATGGGGGGTGGGGGGGGGTGGGGGATGGTCTTGGGAGTCAATTAACAGTTCAGTAGTGAAATGGCCTGTGGGAAGAAACTGCTTCTGTGTCTAGAAGTTCCAGATTTTTTTTTTTTTTGACATTTTATTTTTGGTAATGAAAACCTTTAACTCCAACTAAAACTTTATACTGTATACTACCTTTAAAAGGTTTTATGTTTTATTATTATAATTTTTTTTAAAAGGTTAAATGTATTCAGCAAGGATGCATCAAACTGATCAAATGGTGATAGTAAATACTTTCTGAAATTGCTACAAAAAAGGGCTTCCATACCTATGTGAATTAGTTTTTTAGTCAATAAGATAAAGCTATGTTCATGATAACAGAGGCATAGCTGCAACATTAATTTTTTAGGCATGAGATGAAGATCTCATCTCACCACATTCACGAGTGTGATGATGTCACTCACTGGGAATGTTCTATGGCCTGGAGTACCTCAAGATACTGTATGACTACAATGCAAGCAGACACAAAGCACGCACAACAGAGTAGCCAAAGTCATTCCCACTCTCATGAATTGTGCCCTTTTGTTTGGCAAAGTGTGTTCACAAATGATCCATTGTGTTCACGAACGGTTTAACTACGGCTTACGGTGCCGGAGGGCTGCCAGCGGCGTGCAAGAATGTCTGCTTTAGCGCCGTGCCCTTTAGCCTTTCACACAGGGAACAAACTCTACTCTTCCTGTCCATGATGTCATCGAATGGCAACATGAGACCCGCAGCCCCTCTGCTCAGAGGTCACGGCCTGCGAAAAGAGCTCCTCAGCTTGGAGAAGGTAGAGATCTGATCTTGATGTATTAAACTCTGCCTTTTGGAGACTTCACCCGATTCCTCTTCTTTCTGTCCAGTGCTTTTGATTGGAGGTTTCTCTGTCCCGTGTGTGTATGTATGTTTGTGTGATGGGAACAGGCTGACCCAGGCTGCAAGCTTCAAGCTCTTGCTGATGAGCAGTGTGTTCTTTATCAATGACCTCAGGGCCGCAGCTCTGCAGATTCCAGCCATTCCTCCTCCTGATTCATTGTCTGCCAGACAAATGTTAATTGTTTTCATCATTGCCGGCTGTGCGGGGCCAGTCAAATGGGCCCATCTCACCCCGTCTACCTTCCTCTTTTATGTCTTTCTTTGTGCGGCGCCTCATTCTTATCACTCTTTCAGCCTCTCCAGTTGACCTTCGACAGACCAGGGGTCACGTCCCACATTATCCACATATTACATGTGTTACTTTGTTTCTGTCTTTATGTGCATGATTGAAAAATTAAGAAACCCCATACCTGCCCTTCTAAATAAAAAATAAACAATTGGTACCTTTTATAAAGAAGCAGATTCACCTTGACACTTTCACTGAATGCAGATGACCTAACTTGAAAATATTGCATTAGAGCATTTCATTCAGTAACAAACCCCAATGCATTTATTCTTTTAGAAATTGAAACATTTTTGATGACCTTTAAACATCACCCCTAATACGTTTAATGAACTAAGCTGACACACTTTTCTACTTTAATACACTCAGCTAGTGATCTCTATAGAATTTCACTTTATTACATATAACAGTCCAGCCGTTAGAACACGCTTTCGACATGTATTGTGCTGTGGCTGTTGAAAGACAGGCGCGTAACATTCACTTTCCCAAGAAGCAGACGGAATTTCTTTCTTTCAGTTTGCTCACCTTTGCTTCACCTTGCACACCTTTTCAATGGGAAGGTTTTTCCCCTGTCTTTTTTTTCTTTGTCTTTGAGGCCTCTTTTCTGTATGAGCACAAATTGTTTTGTTGCTCAAGGTTTTTGGGTCATACTCAAAGCTATGGATTTGAGAGATACAGAGGATTTCAATGCACACTGTCGTATGAATGCCTCTTTACTGCAGTTGTCTGTGTTATGGAGTGATTTCACTTAAACTGCGTTTGTGGTAATTCTCTTTTTATAGCTAATATGTAATTTACTGTAGGTTGCTTTTTTTTTTTAAAATAAAGCAGTACATTTTACATTTTATTGGTGTTTTTTTGCATTCAGTTTTATTCTGAGTTACTTTTTGTTTCAGAATCCTCCTGCATGGAGAAACTCCTTTCTAAAGAATGGAAAGAGAAGATGGAGCGACTCAACACAGGCGAGCTGTTAGGAGAAATTAAAGGTAAGAAACCTGAAGCCTCTTACAAATATGTTTCGAAAAGCAACCTTTTCTGGTCACTCTTCTCAGAATGACTGTTACATGAGTGTGATGCACATTATGGAAGCTATATTTTGTTATTTAGCTTCTGGAATAGAAATTAGACATATAAGTCATTAGAAAGGTAGGCTTAGTACAAACAGAGAACAGGAGAAGAATGCATTTGTGTTTGTATCGGATGAGAGTACAGCCCAAGCACTGTTTATACCCAAGTGAAGGTGTTCATGGGATGTTTTTTTTTGCACGAGCAGGTCTTAGCACTGACTGTTACAGAGACGTGTTTATGTAGCAGGAGACAGCACTGCACTGGCTCTCTGATAACGTGCTCGTTCTGCCCTGCTCCAGCCACGCACTCCTCCCTCACTATCGCTAACTCTCGTTCTCTTCCCTTTCGCCGGCACGCTGGGGTTTGTCGTCCGTTCCTGCCGACACCAATCCGCCCCATATCCTCAGAACTTTACGTTGACTATTTGTTGCACCGCCACGTGTTTTTATAACAGCTTTTTTCAGTCGGATGAGGTACAGGTGTCATAGCAGAATATCCGATGTTATAGCATCAATATGTCAGGGCGCTTTTAATGGAGAAGACATTTAGGAGGCAGTTAATAGCGGGATTTAGATTGCAAGGGTAATAACATTGGAGAGAAGTGTTATTGTTTTTTTGTTCCCTCGCTTAATGGCTCCCTTTTCCTTCCCTGCGCTATTTAGAATTATGAATAACGCTTGTCCTTGGTTTTAATTATTGGATTAGACTTACTCTCTGCGGCGTGTGGGTGGAGGAGGGGGTCTGGGGAACAGGGGAAAAAGAAACAGTCGTACATTCTAATAAGTGCATTCATCGGCAATAACCTTAATGAACCCCCAAATGTAAATCACATCTCAGTAAACCAGATTCATTGTACCTGCCCCCGTTCTGTGGCACCGTAGATCAAAGTGCAGCGAAGAAAATGGAGAGGAAAGATTTAGCCTTTTGAAAGGAGATCTTTTTAAATTACAGGGTATTTTTCTGTTGGATAAATGGCATTGGGTGAGGTCATGTTTAAAAGGTATAAACAGGTAGAAGGCGTTGATAATACCCCACCAGTGGCCTCCGTCGTGATTTTCAGCGAGGCTGCAGGCGACTGTAGAGAAACAGACAGAATTACTTTTCATATCATACCGGCAGCCTAAGGTTTCTAATTAGCCTGCCATTTCATATGACTGTAGACATTTCAAAGGCCTCCTTTGTGCTCCCCCTTACAAAATGTCTCTCTCTGCGTTTGAAGTCGGCCTGATGTAAATACAGGCAATTAAAAAGGAAGCTCAGGGTTGGAGACACACAAGGTCTGCTTAATTAATACACAAACAAAGGCACCAAGCTGGAAAAGAGAAAACACACACAACTTATGATTAAGATCTAAAGTGTTATGATAAATCCGAGAGCGCATTAATAGTCAGGTTAAAAAATCAATACAAAGGCCACACGTTCCTTCGGCTCAAAATTAATGGAGGAGAGCGCCGGATAAAAGATGGCACGAGGATGAAAAGGAAGCTGTTGCCTGTTTGGCCTTGCTGTTTTTGCTCTCATATTTGAACCGATGGCATTGTGCTTTCTACCCACAGTTCTTTGTGCCATTGTCGCCGCACTACAAAAAACCCGCCTTTGATCTTTGTTCGATAAATAAATTGACTAAGAATCACTGTCCCTGCTGAACTGTTCGTCTAAATAAAAGAAAGTTTCTCACTGCTTTTGAAATCTCCGCAGCTGTTTCTTAAAGCCTTTACATATTTTTCACCTTGTGAACCTGTCGAGGCACTACACTGTGGTAAGGAACAGAGTTTAGGATCTGAAAAAAGTAACAGTTTGCTTTAGGGAACGAAGAACAATAGCGGAGAGAGAGAGAGAGACAGAGACAGAGTGGAAAAAAGCTGAAACTCAGAGAACACTTAGACCTGTTTTCTAAAACGCCACAGCACGTCCGGACATGCCCTACTCTGTTGCACAAAACAAGTAAACAAAGTCATCACACCAGATTGGTTTTTGGTTAGATCGGTTCGCGTGTAACAATTCAGTTAGCTGATTTGACGTTTTCTCATGTTTCAGGTGGTTTTAAAGCCGTGTCTAACTAGTAAAATGAAATCGAATCAGGCCATCAGGCAGGCCAGAATTGTGTTTAAGTGCTCTTAAGTGTTGCAGAATCCTGCGTGTTTTCTTTAAGCCCCATGTTGACACCGGGCTCAGGGCTGAGGGGCAGCGGTAGCAGGTACAGGGCGTATGGGGGAGTCAGCTACGGATCGCTTTCCACCCGCCGCCACTGGAGCGGTGTGTTTGTTTTCATACCTGAGCTCAGCTGTCAATCAGGAGGAACGGTGAAGAAAGAGAGATGAGATCAGCAAAACAAAACCACAAAGCAGGAGAAGCAGGATGTCTGGAGGACGTCCAAACCACAGCAGTGCCTGCTCGATTGTCAGAGAGAGAGAGAGCGAGAGGGGGAGAGATATATGAACAAATACAGAGTAACACATCAGATATATGCCAGAGAGTGTAATTCACCAAATTTAATGCAAAGAGGTGCGGCTGGTGCAATTAAGATGCTTTGATTCACTTCAGCTAGATTAAATTTTTCATACAATTCAAGACATCGGCACCCATGCACCCTTGTTTCGTTATTCAATGGACACTTGCAAAAAATATTTTAAATGAATATTCCGGGGGAATTTTAATTCGGCTTTGTTATTTTAATGGATTTCATTAGTGAATCAGAGGTCTGTGTTTCTGCCGCCGAGATGTTTTGTTTCCATCGCCTTGAACGTTCAGGTGTCCCTGACTATTTGAAAAAAATTCAGACAAAATGTCTGGAAATCAAACTGTACTTGCAAAATCAGAGTAATGGAAACCCAGAAAAGGACAGAGAGTCTGAAATCTAAGCATTGTGTGACCGCATAAAAATGGTGAGTTGAGCTGCTGTGTGGAAAAAGGGGTCCCTCGCTCTTTGCCTAATCAATTTCTGACTGTCTACATGCTTTTGGAGAGAAAGTCCTGTGGCTGGTAGATAAGTAGAAGCTTTTGAAGAGAGCGGCAGGGCTGAGTGTGATTTCGATGTGACTCGTACCTGACTTAGGCGCTCTCTGACAGAGCGGACTGTGAGGGTACAGAGCACCGATTGTTCCAGCAGCTGGATTTACTTGAAAACATGATTATTCAATTTAACGTCAGCTTTATTCTTAATGGCTCCAATAAAGGCAGAGAACCCATGCTAGTGTAGATACTGTATGTGACGTGACGCTCAGGGATAAGGATGAACGTTTTTTACATAACAACATTGCATTGCTGTTCTGTTAAAAAAGAATATGGTATGATACATGAACCATTGTAAATTAAGGCAAAAATAAAACATTAAAACTAGAGCTGTTAAAGTTAATGTGTTAACACATCGTTTTTATGCTGTTTACACATTTATTCAATTTACAGTTATTCAGTTCTACGAGGAAAAAAGGAAAACAGATAATAGATCCTCATAGATAGGAATTATTTTTATTTGAGTTACTTTGATCTATTTATATATTTTGCATTATTATTATTATTATTATATAAATATATTTTATTAATCATATTATTTGTATACATTTGTATTATGATCATTCGAAACTTTATTATTATTTTGCACAAAAATTAAACCGTTATTTTATAACTTTTTTTACTTTTTTAAATTTTTGAGATTTTAAACAGTGGGAGAAGAATAGGACAGAGCGGTGTATTAAATACTTATCTAAAAAAAAAGAGAGCACAAGAGAGATGTTACAAAAATCACATGAGATTAATTGTAATTTTATTATTTTTCTCCATTTATTATTTTAGCACAAATATGTTGCCAAAATAATTGAGCATCTTTTAAAGCGAGGCAAAACAAAACCGATTTCTGGCAGCTTACTTGATATTTGATCTGTGCCAGATTCAAAGGCGTTTTCCATTACTCCTTTTAGGCATTGTTCCTGACCGAGAGAGAGGAAACCTTCTCCACCCATCACAGCATCTGAAATATTCCTCCGTCTCCCCCATCCTCTAGCAGCACGCTCTGCATTTTTCTCTCCCTAACGCCTCAATAGTCAAACTGTTTGCCCTTATGTACACAAGTGAAATATGAGCCACTGTAAATTATTATTCTTTGGGCCACATTTGCAAGATGAATGCGGGGAAAGCTGTGCTCCGTTTCTCTCCTAATGAATTGAGGAATTTAGCTTGTGGCGGTTTGCTGTAGAAAGGCACACCTTGTTTGCAGCCTCTCCTCACATGGTGTTATTGAAAGTGCTTGTGAACAGGAGAGCGTTGAGGGGAAGACAGCCATCGAAGCAGCCCAACACACGCTAACACACACACACACACACACACAGACCTGAGGAAAATCACTTCACTAAACCACAGGGCATGCATTTAAGCTTTCCTGCTAGGCAAATATTTTCATTTAAGAAGATTCACAATGTCCTACACTGTTCCCAGGCTCCATAGGTGGTGAAACCCAATAATGCAATTATTCACAAATTAGAAACATCTTTGCATGATGTGTGCCACTTGCAAACACAAGTTTAATTCGGTGTACTGCAGTGTCGGGGGAGCTAATGTTTATCAGAGGGTGGGTCGCAGAGCTAATGTTCTGCTCACGGCCGTGTAATGCTGTTACAGAGCTGGCAGGGCCATGCCCGGGCCGCTTTAGCGCGTGTCACGCTGGATTTCCGACTACAGTAGAGTCTCCGGACTCTGTCTCCTCTTCTCTCCTCTCCTCTCCAAGCCGCAGGGCTCTGAGGGGATGTACATTGCTACTAATGGAATCTTTCTGCACAGGCACACAAGCACGAGAGCAAGTCAGGCCTTGAATGATTGTTACATCTAATCAGGGTTTTTATTCTCTCTAATGATAATAATAATAAAACAGGAAGAGGTCAAGGCATCTGAGCGAGTGATGAATGGGCGATTTTAAAAGTGTGTGTTCAAGGGCGGATTCATTCTCGGCGGTGACCTCGCTGCGATCAACTCTGATAGGAGGAACATTGAAATGCACACCAGGAGCTCTCTGTCCCACGTCTGTCTGCGTGTGTGTGTGTTGTGTGGTCAGGTTGAGCTGTTATCTCGGTAGGACTCTTTAATGAAGTGGTTTGTGTGATGCTGAGGATGCTGGGAGAAGAGCAGGGCTCTTGCATTATCTTAATTACACTCGTGAGCATCGCTGCTGTCGTCATTAGATTATTAGTCGGCATTAAAGTGCCCCATGAATGTCAAGAACATGAAGTGTGTGTCTGTTTAAGAGCCACTCTGTTGACTTTTGGTGTCAATCAAGTGTTTTTGAGATGGGAGTGGGGAAAAAAAATGTAAATCCTTGTTGAGAGTGTGTAGTAAGATGTAATGAAGTGCGTTTTAATTTACTTTACGTATTCTGCCATCTTTCTCTCTCTCTCTCAAACACACACACACACACACACTCTTATAGAATAGATTTAAATTCTGTGTTTTGGTTGCTAAGTAGATTAGCAAATTAGCTGAAAAAAAGATCAATGATCAATGTTTTTTTTTCTTCCAAAATAAAATATATAAAAAGGTGAGAAGTGTATAAATTAAGTTTGAAGCCTATACCACAAAAATGATTTTGTAAATAAAACAGATTATGTTAGTATTAATATTTTGTATTAGTATGTTAAAAATACAGGCTTTCTACTCCAAAATTTCACCATTTATTCAGTGTTTTACTGTTCTTGTAATTTCTTTGTAATTATTTGTGAAATTTACTAGCAATTTCTGAGTAAAAATAGTTTCCAAGATCTTTTTTTCTTAGATGCATAATTAATTACATGCTCGCTGTATCCGGTTTGGCACAAGTGAATATTGAGAACAAGACGTTCACCCTGTTTTTATAGCCTGAACAAGAGCTGTAAATTAACATTATGCTAAATTTTAATGCAGTATTGAAAGTTGTTTTTTTTGAGTTGATGATTTGAGCTGCCATATGCTTGCATGTGCGAGCAGGTCCTGGTGCATGCTAGTTAATGAAGTTTTATTGGCAGGATCAGCGGGGTTTCGATCATCACATGGGGCAGCAGGCCAGGTAACAGCTGTTGGTCATTCCGTCTTAATTCAGGAGAAAGGGAAACCATTTTAAATTAAAATATTAGTCAAAATTATGCTTTATTATTATTATTATTACTATTATAAATATTTAGCAAATTAGTTGCAGTTTATATTTTACAAATTACATACAAGTAGTTAGTTTTAATAAAACGTTTAATGGTTTGTGATTTTATGCAGTTGCTGTGTTTATTTGCATGTGTAGGTTCATATAAATGTCAGTTGAGAAGAATTATAATGATTTTGTGTGTGCCTGTGTGTGTTCTCGGTCTTTAATCTTTGATTTAGTTTGATCTTCACCCTTGGGTCTTGTCTTTAGATGCAACAAGGTTCTAATAGTGATTTAACCATGCAAACTTTGAGGTCACTGACAAGGCACAATCAAATAGTTTTGAATTTCCCTTTTATTTAACGTGTACTCTTGCTATTGACAATAGACACAGATTTTTCACATAAAAGAACCTTCAGAGTTCAAAAGGGGGACCATCAGTTCTAGACTTTGTGTATAAGTATTGCGGTGCTGAAAATCATTAGTGACTGTTTTTTTTTCTTTTTTTTTTTTGGTTAAGCAAAAAAGATGGTTGAGATGAGAGAATATACCTTTTTCAAGCCCACGAGTCGCCAGCCACGTCAGGCATGCCAGCTATGCCTAGCCTGAGTCCCGACACAGCCTGGGCACAATCGCTGCTTTTAGAGCCCTCATAATTTACTTAGGATGGGCTCGCAGCATATGGGATCATCCACAAAAGCCAACTGATGGAGAGACAAAGAAATTCCAGTATTCGGACATTAGGGAGGGAAAAAAGTCATTCAAATTTAGTCATAATGGTTCAGCTGTCCTAACCAAAGGAAGAGAAGAGAATAGAGAGTCTTTCCCTCTTTCGCCCCCTTTCCTTTTTCTTCCTAGTGTGTGCCTGGATCTTTTATCTCTCTTATTCACTTGGGACTCTTCAAAGTAACAAGCTGCCCTCTCTTCCCTTGGTGCTGGACTTGGAACTCAAATTAGGGACTGCTTGATTAGCAGGGAAGGGGGGTTGGGTTGGCCTGGGGTGGCAGAATGGCTGTTGGACAGAACAAATCGCACCCCTACAAAGTGTCTTTTATCTGGTGGCCCCTCTCTTTGACAGCCCCCTCTCTCGCTCATTCATTGCAGTCGCAGTTGTTTCTCTCCGGTATTCGAGTTGGGCATTGTGGGAAATGTCATCCAATCTGGTTTGTGACAGTGAAGGGAGAAAAAGGTGAATGTTCTGTTGACGCCATCTCTCCCTCATTCTTTGTGTTTCCTCCTCAGCCAAAGGTCCTGAGTGGAATCTTATGTCTTCGTTGATGAATTAGACAAACCTAACCTGCTCTCATTATTTAGCATCTCCTGGCCAGACCGAGTCAAGTCAGAACGACAATGCAATGAGACACCTTTACAAGAGCAGCCAGACTCACTGCTGTTAAGAGCAATGCAATATGCACCACTGCTCTCTTTGTCAGCGCTCTGCAGACAGATAGAGGCAGAGCTCCCCCCATGCTCCCCTGCCAATAAAACTTTTATCTGCTTTTAAAAGGGATATATAATTCAACGCAGGAAGAACAGGATTCTCTATACCAAAAAAGGGTACCAAAATACACTATTCCTATTTATTTCCTAAACTAAATAAATATATATTTATGCATTCATTGCTTTTATATGGATACATATTTATGAAATTTAAACTGTGGATGAAATTATTTGTAACAACATTTTTGCAAATATTTTTCCTATTTCATTTTTATTAGTTGTTTTATTAATTTTATATTTATCTGTATATTATTTATTTGTGTATTAAAATATATACATATAATAATTTTTTAATATATATATATATATATATATATATATATATATATATATATATAAATTTATTATATGTATATGTATATATTTAAATACACAAATAAATAATATACAGATAAATATAAGATTAATAAAAATAAATGTAAAAAATAATGTTAGATTATATAATAAAGCAAAGCAATATATAAGTAAAGGAATATAAAGCAGTAAACCATAATCATAATAACATACTTTCATAATATTGTTTCATCTTAGACCAGATATTGTTTGCTATTCTAATGCACTTACTTCTAAAACATTTTGCTTTCCATAATGCACTGAGAAGTTACTGTTATAGTCAGAAAACAATGAAAGAGGACCAGAACAGGCCAGAAATCTGAGGAGGGGAAAACAGGAGTGAGAGAGAAACGGGAAGACATTTTGGTAGCAGGGTGGGGAGGTTGGGGTGAACTCTGGACAATTGAGCCGGAGACGAAACAATGGAGCCTCTGTTAGTATGCTGTTGGTGTTTGTGCAGACCAGCACTCCGCACACACAAGAACCTGTGCTGGGCCCTCCACAATTTTCAGCCCCTCAGTAAAACTCGGCTACTGTAACACGTGTCACCACTTTATTTACAACATATATATATATATATATAGCGCTTCTACACACAAAAAATACATAAAAATGTAAATTACGTTATGTAACCTAATAGGAGCATACTCCAAAATGTTGTATAGCAGAATCAAGGAAAGCAGATTGAAATGTATGACCAAGTTGGAGGGTTGTCCGGAGAGCTTCTGAGTGGGCAGAATTGAGTCCAGATGTTTGCCCCTCAGTAGGATATGAGTCCTGTCCTCCCCCAGAGGCCCCTGAGATTCTCCGTTGGGAGGAGGAGCAAGTTATGCTGTTTGACATCCAACAGCCCTTCTGACTCGGTGAAGTATCTCTCCCTGCGTCCACTGAGAGATGCTCTTGACGCCCCCATCCCCTTCTGACTCTCTCTCCCTTTCTTTTTTGGAGCCTGCTTGGGGGCAGATGTCAGTCCCGACAGCGGCGACAGCTAAATACAGCCCTTCATGGCACAAGCCAAAGGTTAATAAAATCGGTAGCAAATGTATCAATTTTACAGATAAGCCATTCACAACAAGTGTAGTCGGCTGAATAAAAAGCCAATTCAGGGCCGAGGAAACCACATGCAGTAGCAGTGAATAGGCGCTTTTAGGTGCCTTTTTTGAGAGAGAGGGTAAATGGAGAATTGCAGCCTCTCTGCTTCATAGCCACCGCGCAAGCCCGGCCAGTAAATTGCTCTGAATGGGGGCTGGAGGTTGACAGGCCCTATTAAGACAAACTGCCTTCCTCATCGGAGAGATAAAATAAATCAGGAGTTTAGTCAAATTAAAATAGTTGGACTAGAGCAGGCCCCAGGGAGCCCCTTCGGAGAAACTCAAGACAGATGTGGCCAGGGGAGCACAGGAAGACACCCAGGAAAGAATTTAACACTGAGCTGGCCTCTAGCCAAGCCGATCATACTGTTCTCATGAAGCAGCAAGTCACTGTCCGGAGGCAGGATCACTTAGCATTGATTAGCTAAAGGTACAGCGTGGCATCATGGGAGGACGTGCAGAAGGCACGCACATTGTCTGGTGTGATTACACTGTTTGATGCATGCGAGAGAGATAATGAGAGGATGCAGAGGTGACGGTGACCCTGTTTGCAAGAAAGCACGTCAGCTCAGAGGTGTTTGTGCCTGCTCCTCCTCTAATGAGAATTGAGAGCAGTCATTACACGACGGCACCTCCAGTTGTGCAACTGTTGCACACACACTTGCCCTGTATTGTGTGTCACTAATCTGCCACCTTCACTCATCTTGTGACAGCTTGTCTCATTTAATAGGAACATATTCCATTCCTCACCTTCTCTACAAGAAGCCACGATCACCAGAAGTGGAAATAGAGAGCGGGACTTGCGACCTTTGCACTTTTAATAAAGCTGTTCCGAGGCTGTTTGGATGATACCATTCTCAGTTTTGAAGGAGCTAGAGTTACCCTCCCAGGCTGCCTTCTGTGGTCTTCAGGAATTCTGGACTGAGACTTACACGATGCTCAGCATTTGCTGGCTCGGTCTTGCCCTCTCAAGAAAAAAACTTGCTGATCCCTGGAGCTTCTCGATTGTGGGCTTTTTATATCTCTGAAGTGCAGATCAATTAACAAGGCTCTGTTTTCCACCACTTGCTTTGTTTGCTGTTCTGTCTCCAGGAAAACTGACCTTTGCTTTTATATTGAGACTATATTTAAGAGGTGAGGGACATCTGGCTGATGTAACATGAGATGTAAACCTATTCTTCTCACTGCTGGGAGAGTGTACAGGGTCATGGAGAGAAGACCTTTTTTTCTCTTTTACCGTTTGGTTCCTTGTGTTTGACTACATGTGTTTTGTCGCAGGTACTCCAGAAAGTCTCGCAGAGAAAGAGCGACAGCTCTCCACCATGATCACACAACTCATCAGCCTGCGAGAGCAACTCCTGGCCGCCCATGATGAGCAGAAGAAACTGGCCGCCTCACAGATGGAGAAACAGCGTCAGCAAATGGAGCTGGCACGCCAACAGCAAGAGCAGGTGAGAATGTGCAAACCAGAGTAGAGCACCATTTAGAATCAGAGTCATAAATCAGAATTAATTGGAATTGAGATTGGAAGGATGTAGAATGGAATTGTTTTAAATACATTTATACTGACATTTTTAACTAAAATGGCAAAATTTGGAGAAAAGTTAAATATTTTTGAAACTTCACTTTGAAATTTTTAAATTTGAATTCAGCTTGGATATTTCCTCATAGTTACTTATAGTTATATATTAGTTATATATATATATGTATATGTGTGTGTGTGTGTGTGTGTGTGTATATATATCTATATATATATATATATATATATATATATATATATATATATATATATATATATATATATATATGTATATATATATATGTATATGTATATGTGTGTGTGTATATATATATATATATATATATATATATATATATATATATATATATATGTATATATATATATATATATATGTATATATATATATATATGTATATATATATATATATATATATATATATATATATGTATGTATGTATGTATATGTGTGTGTGTGTGTGTGTGTGTGTGTGTGTGTATATAACACTGTGTTGACGAAATAGTCCCATAGTGCTTATTTGAAGTACAATTTAATAAATTCCCTTTCCTGCCATTCCAATTCAACTTCCTGTGGAGTGAGGCCAATTTAATTCAAATGCAAATCTCTTACTGGCTTCATAGTGTATATGTCCTATAAACCTTGTTTTGTTTAAAGCCAGTTTAATAAAGATATTATCAGTGATGCGTCACATATTCTCATTTTACAGCCTCATTTATTAGAGGAGGCACTTAAAACAAGATTGCTCTTATTTGCTTTTAAATAGGTAATGAGTTCTTCTATTTAGCGATTTAATGTTTTAATTTAGTTTATGGCTTGATGTTTTACTCCTTGATCAGTCAGACTCTGTCATGAGGAAGGAAGCACAGAGTTACAGTTATTGTATATAACTGATGAAATAGGGAAGCACGTAAATTGGTAGGGAAATTGATCTCAGTACGATCAAACTTTGCGCCGAAAAGCATATGTAGATCAAGCAAATGAGGCACACTGAACGCATCAGCAGCTCGTGAGCTCCGTTAATGTCACACAGGATCCCTCAACATATTCACTGTTTTTATAGCGAAACCATATAATTGCTGTCAATTTATTATGCAAATGAATAGGTGCATATTAATGTGGTCTGCATTTACCTGAAATGGATGCACGTTTTCTAATTCACCCTATTAATGTCACCCAGCTCTCCGCATTAATATTCAACTTTATAGGGATTGTATATTCCTTGTATGCTCAGCTGATTTTAATAAATGGTTATTCCAGGAATTTACGGTTCTGCAAAGGTTCAGAACCACATCCCTTTCCATTAATGACAAACAAAATGGAAGGAGGGGAGGACAGAAGACTGGGAGAAAGAAAGAGAGGGAGGGAGGAAGGGGGAGCCTGAAGTTAGGATGTCATTTAGCCATCCAGACACGACACAGTAATTAACTGTTGACACTAGTGAAGAAGCCAGCACAAATTAATCCTGACACATTTGCAGACGGGTGATATCTTACAGTGAACACTTTGTAATTATATTTGAAAATGAAAATTAAATGACACTTAAACCTAGGCTGTCAGGCTAACTGAGGAGGAAGAACGGGGGAGCCTGCAGGGGCTGGGAGAAATTGGTAGAGAGGGAGGAGGCAATGCTCTTAGCGTTGAGAGCCCACCCTTGGGCAGACCCGACCACTCCTAGGTTGCATAAACATGCCAGTCTTTCACCCCGCGGCACATCGCCCCGGCCAGGCCCGGAGCTGGGTATAATACACATTAGCAGTCCTCTGATTACAGTCATTAGGGTCAATTGGTGGACGAGAGATGTCACCCACAAGCTCTGATTGCATATATTATCTATCTGCATAAATACATAGTACAATAAATCCAGTTGCTCTTTCGTAGACTATTACAATGTACGTCTTTTAATGTTCTAAGGCTTCTAGCGATGTTCACCTAAACAAATCTTTGTGCTTTCGCAGATTGCCAGACAACAGCAGCAACTTCTGCAGCAACAGCACAAAATCAATCTCCTCCAGCAGCAGATCCAGGTCAGTGCTCGACTTTCGCGTCTTCGTTCTGTTAAAAAACGTTATTTCGTTTTTACAGCTGTCATCAATCACATTACAACTGTCACCAATCAGGATAATTGGCCAATGGTAATTCGGGAAGGGGCTATAGATGGGTAGAATAATTATCACTCCCTAATTAATGAAGGAAGGGAAAAAAAAACAGAAATGAGAGAAAGCTTAATGACACCAAGTGGTGCCTGTTTGCATGTTTTATGGAAAAGTGCCCTAAGGGTTTTAGACATGAAAGCCGGTGATAAATGCCTCTGAAATTACACCGTCCCAGCACGGTGACGTGGCAGCAGCTTTGGAAAAAACAGTCGCTACTGTTAGCCCCGATTCCCATTGTCTAATATTGGAAAAAATCACTTTGCGTTCATTTGCTTAACTCCGTTGCGGCCGACGAGCCTGTAAACATACCTTGTTGACATGTAAAATGCGCAAACCTTGCCTTTTGCAAATATTTGCTGCTTGCTCTAAGTCAGTTTGAGCGATCTTTTGAAGGTCTCTGTTTATAAGTGTGCTTCAAGAATAGGCTCATTGAAAGTTTGCTCTTTGCTTAAAAATAATTGAATTGGATTAGTTGCAAAGTACACACTGTGGTCACCCAAATCCGTTTTCTCGCCGCAAAGTGGATTGTGCTTTTTTCCCTCTCCATCAAGCAATTATGTGAAATGAAAAAAATGGAAAGGAGGGAGAATACAGAAAATGCTTACGAGAGCGCCGTAAATACATGTGACGTATATGTAAAGAAAGAGTAGGAAAAGATGCAGGATAAGAACGAGTGTTTGTGAGCCATTGGTTTGCGTGGTATGTGGTTCTCAATCAAGCAAGGTTAGCGGACCACCCAGTCGGAGACGTAGATGTACACAAGCTGGTCAGTGGCAGTGGTCAAGGTCTTTTACACACACCATACACACATAAAAGCCAAGGGCAACATGAGCAGCCCGTGCCTGGAGATACTCTCTTCTTTCTCTGCTTTTTTTTCTACTTGCTTTTGCACATTCATTGGAGACGGGTACAAAGATCCCCACTCCTCTTTTCTTTCCCAGGTTCACATCCTATACACCATTATGTCAGCTGTTCTTTTCTCACATTTGACACACTCATTTCATTCTTCACTTCTCGGTTCTCACTTTTCACTCTTTATTTCACATCTCATATCATCCTCTGCATTTGACTTCCACTTCAAAGCTCCCGAGCTTGAGGCCCTCAGAAAGGTATTCCAGGCCAGTTTTCTTCTCAGCAGTCTACCTATCATTGTGAGGTTAACCATCAGCCTTTCTTTCTCTCACTGCTCAGATGTGTCAGGTAAAAACAAACCACTGTCTTATTTACACAGCCCAGAAGCAAGACAGATTTATTGCTTGGCAGTAAAACCTCTTTCAAGAGCACTTCTCAAGAGAAAGGCCCAATATGTTAAAGGCACACGCTGTTGAAGAGCCTGCAGGACTAGCCACTGTGCTACGACCACTCTAACACGCCGCGTGTGTGAGAAGCACCACTCTTCACTTTTCAGTAGACAGGCCTCTACATGCTTACTGTGTGTCGCAGTGGCAGTAAGAGTTCGTGTGAACAGTTTAATTACCTTTAGGAGTGGAGGCTGCTGGAGTTGGATATTCTCAACTAGCGACAGAGCTCATCCAAAACAGCTGGGCTATGCTATACTGACATTCCTACAGTGCACTGAAGAGTAGCTAATTGAAGTTGTTATGTTAACATACGTTTTTTTTTTCCCAATAGCATGACATTAATGTTATGTTAACATACGTTTTTTTTTTTTCAATAGCATGACATTTGTCCTGTTGTCAAAGGACAAATGGCAGTGTATCATCATGTTAACTGTTACATTGTATTGCGCATTTAGACTACCATTAAAAAAAAGTTTAATAATTATATTCAACAATAGAGCCTTAAATGGATCAAAAGTGACAATGAAATGAAAGTTGTCATCATTTACTCACTTACTATTTCCAAACATGTATGAGTTTCTATCTTCCATCAGCTGTTTGATTACCAGCATTCTTCAAAGTATGTTTTCTTATGTTCAAAATGAAAAATAAACCCATATGGGTTTGGAACGACATGAGGGTGAGTAATTGATGACAACATTTTCATTTTTGGGTGAACTATCCCTTTAAGCAGGCCAACTGTTAAATCAACATCAGTAATAATCTTGACTGTAGTATATGGAGCCCTGTTTCTTGTCCAGGATTAAGACAAAAGAGATGGTCTTCATCTGCTGCAGTTAATGGCTGTTACACTGTACTCACACATTTTTATACCAGAACACCACCAAACACACAGGCATTAAGAAAGTCAGGCTTAGGATGCATACTATCTTAACATGCCTTTTATCTTCTCTGACTTTGTTTCCATGTATATCATTTCCATTGCCTCCCATTGTGACCCATTTAACTTCCGTCTCCAGAGACCACAGCTTGTTGTAAAGAAGTCGGAAGACAAGAGTAGGATGCAATGGGAAGCGATAGGAGGAGGCTTGCTAATGCAGTTCCCTGGCACTCTGTTTTCATTAGAGCTAGCTCTACAAAAAAATGCCCAGTGCTCTTAATATACAACAGCTTTGAGTTAATTAGTACTCCAAACAAGCTCTTTAGCCTTCATGTAGAAGACGTAAAAGTTGAGTGGTAAAACAGCATGCAGGGATTGGGTTTCCCCGCTGTTAGCATGGAGCGTGTGCGTGGTTTAAAGAGCCAGCTTTCCCATCAAAGCGCTACTGTTTTGGCTCACATGGTAAGCGGCGTTTTAGACATTTATTGATGATATAACTGATCACATCACTGGATTCTGTAAACGGGACTGAACGGGGTCCAAATAAAACCATTGGGCCTGTAACCCAATACAGAGTCAGCTTGGAAAATCAGCTCTGGTTTTCTCCAGAGTTTGGCACTGTGTGTTGCTCAGATCATACCACTTTTAAATTACCCTTCTCTTTGTTTCATCACATTTTGTACAAAGAACTCAGAGAGATGAAGAGATTGAGTCTTTGTCTTTTTGGGAATTACAATGTCACTTGTTTTAAAGATTACAGATGTTTAGATTATAGCGTTAGAGGCTTATCAGAACTTCAAGCTCAAGGGTTTACTACGTATTTATTCCTTTAGCCAAAAGCCTCTTGTTGAGAAATTTCATATGGCAACTAATTCCGTCCAGGGACCGGATTACTGTTATGTGACTCAAGCACGAACTTAAAAGCACCATCAGAGATTGAAGGAGAGGCTTAGGAACAATTAAAAACAAATGTCGAAGTAAATCTTGATCTGAAACAGAAAATGTGTTACTTATGTAAGACAAGTAAAGCCGCACAAATAAGACCGTGTAAAAGCCACCGCCTCCAACAGGAAAGCAAGTCTGTGTTGGTTGTTCTGAGAATCTGTATTAATCAAGCCAAGTGATTCGGGTTCCGCTGACCTGTTTACAAAGAGCCTGTCTCCTTGACAGTTCCACTCACTGTTTTATTCGCCCTCATGCCATTACAATCAGCTGTAATTGTGAATGGCTTCCTGTAGGAAAGAAAAAAAAAATATGCCAGAGATCTTAAATATCTCAAGTCATTATCTTAGACAAAAATAAAAAATGAAATAAATGGATTAAATGGAGAGAAAATTGATACTTTAATTTCTGTAAATACATGCATTTTAGTTCAAGAAATATAATATATTTTTAGAAAGTAATATCATTTCTGTTAATTCTAATATAATATAATATAATATAATATAATATAGTATTTGTGTATGTATATAATTTTTTTTAAATATTTGTTTGTTTTTCATTTATAATTTATGACAATGTTAAAAGAGTTTTATTTAGTTTTATCAAACTAGAAATTTGATAATTCATATAATAATATTTGCTAATAATTTATATCTGTATAACTAATATTAGAACTAATTGATAATTGATAGCAATTTTACCAAAACATCAGTTGTTCAAAATGTTTTAAATTTTCAGTATCTCTTTCTCTTTTCAAATGATTGCAATAATTGTTCTTTTTTTTCATTTGTAATTCTTAAATTACCAAAACTGGCTGAAAAACAAAACAACACTCTGTCGAATGAGCAGTCAAACAGAGATGATTAAGACCAAAAGTTTATGATTAACATAATAATACTGATATGTAATTAATCACATTCCCGTTTAAATTTCCTTGTCTTTTACTTTGCCTGAGCTCCCCATAATGATGAAATATGTCTGTATATATGAGGTTAGAGCACAAAAAGGCTTTTTTTTTTTTTTTTTAGGGTGTCAGGAGAGACTGTTCATTGTCCTCCGAGCTCACACATCTCATACACTTCATACTTACTATTACAGCTGCTGTGCTCAGTTGAGATTTCAAAGGCCTGTTCATGTGTGCATGTGTATTAGGTGCTATTGTCTCTCTCTGGGCTGTGTTTTGCGATGGCAGCTGTAAATTCCCAAGCTGGACTCAGGGATGATCTGGGCCAGGTTGACGTGCATCTCTAGCGCAGACTTGGCTCGGTTCCAGGCATTCCTGCACGCTGGGGCTGGTACGATGTGAGCTGAGGTGACGCAGGGAGGAGAACACACAGGTGGAGGCTGGCTCATCTTATTGTATACACACACGAACAAGCATCAAGAGAAGAATGATTCCCTCAAAGGTCAGCGTGAACTTTAGATACCGAGGAGAGGCGAGGCTGCGGTGTGTTTGAGGAAAATTCCCATTGAGATTAAACAACTCTTTCTCTATGAGAATCCCATTATGACGCTCATATACTGTCTCTCATATCACAGCAAACAAGAGTTTATTAGCTCCAATCTCGTTCTCCCTCCTCACACAGCACAGCTACAAGAGACCGAGAGAGCGATAGGGACACTGAGCTCTTTTTGTCAACGGACAGAGATGCTGTTTGTCCGTGTAGGGCCATTGTTGTGCCGACGGTCGCTTCCTGTGTTTTAAAGCAGGCCGCTGGTTCAAACACTCTGTCATTGTGCAGGCCTGGTTCTACTTATCTAAGCCCAGGGCTCTGCTTCCTCTTGCTACTTTACTGAGAGAAACCTCCACGTGGCTGTCTTCCGCTGTCCTCCCCCCTTTCTTCCTCCCACCCGTCCCCCCCCTCCCCTCTCTCTCTCTCTCTCTCTCCCTCTCTCCCCTCTTTCTCCTGCCAGGACCGGCTGGATCACACAGATCTCAGATCTCTTGCTCTCCGTCTCTCACCCTCTTCTGGCAAGCGCCAAGCGCCACTTCTCATCCACTTCTCTCATTCCTAGACACATTTTCCCATTTTTTTCCCAAGCTTACCAGGGGGTTATCACAGAAATTTGGAATTGCATTTGAATAATTTATTTGGTAAAATATATTAATCAGAGCAAGAAGTTAAAATAAATGTGAAAACATAATTCAAATTTATAGTTAAAATGCAAAAAAATTATACAAATAATAAAAACAAGATAAAATACACACACACACACATATTAATATATATTAATAGTAGTAATATAGAGTATTAATAGGAGTTTACTTTTAATTGGACAGCATATCCATTTATTATAAAATAGTGAAAATGAATAGTGAAAATGAAAAACCTGGATAGCTGAAGTTTTGCTTATACTTGTTCATTTTTTTTTATGATTTAATCATTCTTTCCAGACTTTTTTAAATTTGCTATTATAATAAGGAAAAACAAATTAAATCTTCACAGGTTGAGTAGTCATTCCCTGTCCTTTGGTATTTCAAAGCTCACAAAAAGCAAAGGAACTTTTTTTTTCAGTATGCAGTTAAAATGAGAAAAAAAAGGAAAAGAAAATGAAAGGAAGAGAGATGGAAATTTTTGTATTCAGATATTTGTGTTTGAGTTTTTTGTTTTATGAGCACAGATTCCAAGCAGGCCTGTTTATTATCTCAATAATCACTCACTCCCACTATGCTGAGTTTTGTACATTCTCTTCAATATCAGCACACTGACAGACACCATCTGAAATAATTCTGGCTTTTTATTATTATTTATTTATTCAGTTGTTTATCAGCTGCTACATTTGAACAAAGATAATATATTAATTCTACATTTTTCAGTTCATCTTTTCCAGCGCTATAAGATCAGCATTCCAGCTCAGTGGCAGAGGAGTGGCACTATTACAGCTAAAGCAGAAGCTGTTGTCAACATTCACTTCAAAGCAGGAAAGGTTCCCTCACATGTGGTTTTAAATGGTGTGGGGGAGCAGCAGGGAGCCTCTAAGGGTTAACTGATAATAGCTGCATACAGCCACCAGATTAAAGATTCTTTTTAATTATACACGGCTAACCACCAGCATAGTGAAGCCAGACAGACTAAAGACGACCTGTGCAGATGATAGACACAATGTGCCAGTGTGTTTGTGTGTGTTGTGAACAGTCTGAGTGGGCCTTCAGGAAATTCCTTTGTTCTTGTGGACTGATAGACAAATGTCTGTGTGTGTGTGTGAGTGTGCGACTGATGTCTCTCATATGTGTACCATTTCCCCAGGCCACTGTGAGTTTGCCCTTATAGCCGTGTTTATCAGTGGGAGAGGAGGCCAGGCTAAAGGGTTAATCAGAGCCAGGTCTCAAACACAAAACACTCACGTCAAGCTCTGTTCCCCATGACAAACTCATTTCATTGTAAGTAATACAGAATTTTTGTGCAGTAATAGCATTATTTGATTATAAAACTGGATGTGCACTCAAGAAGCTCGACAGTTTGCATGAGGAGCTACACAGGTCGAAAAGCCATTGTCATCGTCTTTTTGCCATTTCAAAACTCACAAACAGAGATGGAGGAATAATAACAGTCTGTTCGGAGAAGTTGCATAATGGTGTTCAGGTCTCTCCTCTCACTATTTTGCAGAGCGGTGACAGAATTCGCAGGGGGAAGTCGAACAAAAAGAAACCCTGTCTGCGCAGACAGAACAGAGCCTCCTAATTAAACACACAAGACTTTGAGGAACTCATTCGTTATGTCTTTTTCAGAAAGAAGAAAATGTGTCTCTCTGTTTTTTCTTCTTTGGGATATGTTCAGTTGTTTTTTCAGTAGTTTATCTAACCGACTCACTTATTAACATAAGGGATCCATTATAAACAAATGCTTTGTTTTTGTAGTTTACTCAAGTTATTTAAGGAGAAGGTCATATATTAAAATAGACTGTGTCCTGTTAACATATTTTCTATTTCCCTCCGGCTCGACGGAATCCGTGTTAAGAGAATTGTAATCCAGTTACTGTATGCCGGTTTCATCTCCTCTCAGTCGTATTACAATCACCATTATTTAGCTGCTGCACATGAAGCTAATTACCATAGCTTTGTCTTTAGCCTAGAGCCATTTGGTTTGCCTTTTTAATTCAATGAACAACAATTAAATCCAATATTTCATTAAGCTCCCTCAAATGCACCAGGCGCCATATAATGGTGAATAATTCAGCTTGGCTTTTTTAGATAAATATAGGGGTGTCTAATTGAACAAAGATAATGCTCCTAATTTGCCTCTTGTTAGATGGCTTTGGTTGTCTCCCAGAACCCTTGTGATCTCTCATGCTAAAGTCTCATTTATGCGGAGACAGTGCTGAAAACAAGCTATGCTCAAAAAGAATGTGTTGCCAATTAGCATTGTCTGCCTGGGAAATGGATTGTAATAGGGAAGGAAATGAGCGCGGGCGTGTGTTTACATCTCTGCGTCTTTCTGCGCGCTAATGCCCTTCTCTTTATGGTGTGGAGTATGCTAGCTTCTACTTCTACCAGGATAAGGGCCATAACGGTCTCATCAAATCCTCTTGGCCTGGGCCCAGTGCGGCGGAGCCTGAAACGCGCTCATCTTCCATTTAGCAGAGACTGTTAGCTGATGAAGAGCCCAACATGCGAGAGCAGAGATAAAAGAAAGCGGTGACCCGACTCATTAGCCCCCTTTGATTTAATATATTGACACTTGGATACAAATAATTCCATTTAGTGTGCTTGGTTGGAGGGGGTGCGGGGGATCAATTTAATTAGTTATGAAATGTGACTTCTTGTCACGAAGCAGGAGAAACGCTGACGTTAAATAAAGTCATGTGCGGTTCGAACAATAAAGCTTCTGTAGGCCAGTTTTAAAAGTTAATGATGCATAAAAACGGGCCTAATAGTTACAGCCTCACCAGCGGGCCATGATGCTTTTGGTATTAAGCTAATGGATGGGCGAAGGTAGAATGCTTAACGGCAGTTCAAACAGTTTCGATATTAAGAATATAAATAGTGATCGCCTGGCCGATCACTGCTTTTTTTCTGTTAAGACAATGTCTTTAGTATTGCTTTTCACTGTGTGATCAAATAGTCACTTGCGCCAACAAGAAGAGGGAGGATACAGGATTTGGCTTTGTTACTGCTTGCTAGAAGAGTCAGTATTTTGTTAATTTGTGCATATGTTCGGACTAAAGTCCATGTTTCCAGCATATGGTGAGAGATCACAACACAAAGACATACTTGTATAGTTCTGTATGTGATCATTCCAAGTGACTGCTTAGAAAAAATAGAGAAATATAGATTGATTTTTAACATTGACTGCATAACATCATGCTTTTCCACAATTAAATAAAAAGGGTCTTACGATTAAAATTGGATGCTCTAAACCTGCATGAATTTCTTCCTTTTGTAGAACATAAAAGATGTTTTGAAAAATGTCCCTACAGTGAAAGTCACTGTTGTCTAATGTTGTTTTTGACCCCACTGACTTTCATTGTACAGAAAAAAAAAACACTTCAGAAAGTCATTCACATTTGGAATGACATTAAGGGTGAGTAAATAATTAGAAAATTTAAATTTCTTTGTGAACTATCCCTTTATGGTCATACGGATTAGGGACAAAATGTATATGATACGGACCCAAAATCAGCTAGTGTTCTAAATGAACAAAGCGAAGGCATTTTGGAAGCCAGTGCATCTATGCATCTCCACTGAGCATCATCATAATCAGTGGCTGATTCATGATCCATGAGAGTGGTCTCTTGAGTCTGAACCCAGTGGAGGGTGGCATAAAGCAGGCGCTGTCCAGCCAGAATAGGCCCCTGAATCTCATCAGAAAGCACCTGTCACTCGCTGCCGCACCACAAGCCCTCCCAGACCATGCACGACGGACCTATACTTAGCTCTCATTGTGCCCGGGCCCTGCGAGGGGAAAAATATCAGTTGGTGGAGAACACATCCTCCAGTGTGATTTTGACTTAGTTTCCTCTCCCCTCCTGCCTGGCCCACTGTTTTCCCTGTTAATGTTGAGCAAACTGTTTTGTCTTTGCATTGGCTTTTTTACGTGGTCCTCAGCCTCCGCAGTGGGCACACACACAGGGGGAAAGAAGGCAAGGCATTAATAGCCTCTACTGTGTGCGGCCAGCCGGCAGTTTAGAAAGGGGGCCCGTGTTTTCTTAGGGCTAGGGTGGCAAAGCAAAGCATTCAGCCCTGCGCTTTGCAGCACAAAAAAGGGCCGCTTTGTGTTTCGGATGGGGTGGAGGAGGGTCTGAGCATTCCCGACGGAATACAATGAATGGGCCGTTTTGTCTTTCGTCCGTTTTTCATGCACACTGAATTGTTGTTGTCTTTCTCTCGCTCTCCGTTTCTTCCTCTCTCTCTTTTTCATAATTATTCTTCCCCGTCACTGGGTGTGCACATGACATTTGAGCGTGTTTTAAAGTCTCAACACTCTCATGTGCCTGCAATAAAGTCTCGGCCATAACAATGTCAGCTTTCTGCTGGACAACAGAGCACTCTCTGTTGTTCTCTGGGCCCAGCTGCTGGAAGGGGAGAGTGAAGACAGTGGCTTAGTCTGCACACAGATGACAGGAAGAAGGAGAAATTCTCCTCTCTCTCTCTATCTCTCTTCATGGACTCGCTCACTGGACAATGCCATTTTGAGTTAATGGGTGGTCTGACTCTTGACTTTCAGTTCTAAACTGGTGGGTCATGACCCAAAAATGGGTCACAGGTCTGTTCTGATGGACAGAAAACAATGCTAAATACCACTAACCGTATAAAACTGTAAAATAATTACTTAAAAGGGAGAACAAATCACTTCCCATATCCTTGTCAAAGCAGTTAGATGGATGTCAACATGGATAGGTGATTTGACTTTATCTTTGAAATCCATGAATGAAACTATGGAAAGTGAAAGAATATTTTTAAGTATTAAAAATATTTGTATATATTAATATATTTTTTAATAAATAAGAATTATTAAAAAGAGGAAATGGTATTGTTACTAGTAGGGATGCACCGAATATTTGGCAACCGAAATTAATACGCGAAAAAGGCCAAATAATATGTACAGAACAATAACTTACGCGATCAAATAAAGGCACGCACTAATGGAACAAACATATCGGTAGTGCAGAAAATAAAAGCAGAAAAAAAGCAACAACTCCATCAACATTCATGTTAGTATTGTAATTTTACTGTCGTTCTGTAAAATAAAATAAAAAAGTAAAATAATAATAATAATAATAATAATTTCCCTAAAACAGTTATATTAATACATTTATTATAACATTCACACATAGTGTTCAAATTGGGATCTGTTATATATTCTAATGTTTTAAAAGAAGTCTCTTTCGCTCAGCAAGGCTGCCTTTATTTCTACAGTAAAAATACATGCCTCAAAAATGGCCTTATTAATTTTAAGTTAAATTGTGCTTTGTTGATATAATTTCTGCTAGAATGTTTAAAAAGTTAATATTTTTAAATTGTTGTTTTGTAATTCATTTTTTATTTGAAAAGCAGGACATAACAGTAAAAAGCACATTTTGGCAATTGAATTAATGTAATGGTGAAAAAAATGGCAAAATAGGCCTACATGGTGGAAAAATGTGCAAAACCGTGTTCAGTATTCGGTATTCGGCCTTCGGCCCAGTGTTGAATTTTGTTCAGCTTTAGCCAAGAATTTTCATTTCAGTGCATCCCTAGTTACAAGAGCATTATTAAAAAATACATGAATGCATGTATGCTATTTAATTTTAATATATTTCAAAATTTCGTTTTTTATTTTCATTGTTTTATGAAAACATTTCTTCTGTTCTCCTGCTAAAGACCCATAAACTATTTGCATAATGACTCTCTGAGATTTATAAATTCGATTCATGTTCTTTTTTTTTTTTTTTTAAACTATTTCTCTTTTATATTAGGCCTTTTATTTATATTTTAAATATTTATTATTTGGAAGCTTTGACCGAGCTTAAAAATAAATATTTGTCTTTAAATGCATCATGCATACTTCAAAAGTGACCACAAAATAAATAAAATTAAAAATAAGAAAAGAAAAAGAAATATATTGCATGAATGAAAGCATGAAGGCATACAGTATCATACTAGCTTTAGCTGCCCTAAACCATCATGGTCTGAAAGGGTCTGGGTGTTTTGTGTATTGTGTCGGTGCTGGTTTTCATAGATGTGGGATGTATATGTGGGATAATGATGTTGGCCTCGGACTCATTTGTGGGTTTGTTTATGTCTGTCCTTTTCTCCCCTCATTACCCATGCTGTTTGAGCCAGTCCCCTCGGGTTTAGCCAGTTTACTGAAAACCTTTTTAATTTTATGACCAGACCCTGAGAGAAAAAAAAATATATATTTTTTTTCTCTCTCTGCTTCTTTATTTCTTTCTTCAATTCAAATTTTTTTATCATTGTGCAAACTTAATTCCCACATTAACTGTCTTCCTAGAGCAGGTAACCCTGAGTAAAGCAGACAGCATTGGTGAGTAGATGAAATGAGTAGTGAGAGAGAGGTGGACGTGATATCTGTGTGCACTATGCCACAGCAGTGCTGAGCTCAGAAGACTACTAGAGCCTTAGGCTTGTCTTTGATATTTTATATGCAATACAACCCTAATTGCTTGAAATATTTACAGACTTAAATTACATTTTAGGTTCTTAGAAGCTCTACAAGAATTTGCCTTAAGAACACATTTCTGTTGAACACACTGATCACATTTTGCTGGTGCTCTTAAGGGAATACCCCACCCCCCATGCATCTTTGTACCGAACTAATTTACTAATTTCAGCATCCCAGCATGAGCCTCACTTCTCCCCTTGTAATATTAAGCACGCTCATTTGATTATTCATCAATTACAATCAACATATTGTAGTGATAAAGAAATACAGGTGCAGTATTGTTGCACTAGGAGTTTAAAAGGGATAGTTCGTTCAAAATGAAAAAAATTTTCTTCATTTACTCTTCCTCATGTCATTCCAAACCTGTATGAATAAGATTAAGATATTTAGAAAAATGTCTTATAGTGTTTTTTTTTTTTTTTTTTTTTTTTTTCGATTTAATGAAAGTCATTATTTAATGGACTGTTATTATATGGGCAGAAGTCTTCAAAATATATATTTTTCCATGCATATGTGTTCTGCAGAAGAAAGGAAGCCCAAAAAAATGACTGTTTTATTTTCAGGTGAAATACTGTACCTCTTTAATAATGTTAAGGCAAATTGAGCATGAAATTCGGAGATCAGAGCTTAGTTTTTTTTGTGTGTGTGTGTGTGTGTTTGTCGTATGCTTGCTGTTTTGCCATAAACCCCAGAGTGGACTTGAACTAAAGCTGAAGTGGACGGCGAAGGGTGGGGGAGGAAGGGGCCGTTCTGCTTTTAACAGCCCCGGACTTAATATAGACATATTGGAATGGCTCATTTCCAAGAGGGCTTGTTTTACTGTGTAAGGAATTAGCGGAACAAGAAGTCATCTATTGGTTATTTCTCCAGACGAGCCAAGCATGGGCCAGTGTCTGGTTTCTGTGCACCTTGCCCCGTCCGGCACTCGCCTGTGTGCACTTGCTCTGAGTCCTCAGAATACATTTGTCCTCTGTCAACTTGGAGTCTTTTGTCAGTGGTGGTGTAACATACACCCAAATACACATGAATGCTGTTTGCTAGTTGTCCTGTTCCAGTATTGGGAAGGTTAATCATTTACCTGTTTAAAACAGCCACACACACATAGAACAAAAGAGAGAATGAAAGAAAGAAAACATGATTCTCATTGACCAATAAGCCTTTGAGTCTGTGGGCTAGTGGATTGTCGAAGGTGGGTCAGTCCAGGTCAAAGCCACGGCCGCCTCACAAAGCCTCTTTATTCCCCATCCTGTATCTGTGTGGCTGATGAGGGCCTCCCGCAGAACTCATCGCTAACAGAGCAGAGAGAGGAGAACAATGCGTTTAGTCTGTGGCACCAAGGTGGAGGCCTGGTCTTAATTCCAGCCCGGCGCTGACAGAAAGAGCGGGGATCAAAGTCCGACTCAGCCCTATCGATCCACACGACCCGATTGTCATCAGGGGCTGAGGCAAGGCTGAACAGAATATCTTGCGCTTTGATAACAGCCCCGTGAACGTGGGTTTATGTGTGTGTGTGGGTGGGATTAGAGCTCAAAGCTGCAGCCGGCGTGTGGTGGAGGAGTGCGGTTAACTGATAAATGACCTGTGACGTGGGAGTAATGTGTACTTGGGGATCTATGGGATTGTTTAAAAAATTGACCTCTTCAGAACAGAATAATGTGCAGACTCCTGAGTGCAGAAGTGGTTTCATTCAGCAAAGAGCTCTCTCTCTCTCTCTCTCTCTCTCCCGCTCTCTCTTTGCTGGTGAGTTTCCAGAAAGCGCTCGCTCAGTGTGTTCACAAAGTAGCGGGTGAGAAGTTCGCACTGTCGGGGCTCACCGTGCGGATTGAGCGCAGTTGCCAGGTCCTCTAGAATCACTTCGCTTTAAAATGGATCCCCTAAGGTGGTTTTCTTTCACAGTCATTTTGTCTCTGGCAGCGTCAAGCAAGGGAAAGAGCGTGTGACGTATCGGTACTTACAGTAACAGTGAAAGCTGTTTTCACTCCTGCTAAATTTAAAACACTATGTTAGAGCCTTTCTTTGAGACTTTTAACTAGAAACGGTAATGTCCAAGGGAAATGGCTCCAAATTTGGACCAAAATATGCCACAAGGGTGGAAGTTGGTATGGCCTCACCTTCAGCTTTTAAAAACGGGGTGGCTGGCTCTTAATGCTTAACCGAGGGCTCCAGAGGCTCTCTGGCTCCTTCCAAAAATGTAAAAAGAAAAGAAGTTAGCCACCCCTCCCCATCTCCGTCTTATCTCGTCAACACTGAAAGGCATTTTGGACATGTTAAAACAACTCCCCCTCTTTTCCTTTTAAAAGGGGAAAGAATCCCAGAGTGATGCTCCTTGAAGATCAATCTCTATTTTCATGTTAAAGGGAGTTGGGAAAAGGTATAGGGGGGCACGTCTCCTGAGCCCAGCAGGACCCTTTAAAAGACAGCGAGGAGCATGGGTGCTGACAGGGGCCCTATTGAGCACGGTAATGACTTGTACATCTCCATTTTCCATGCACTTGTGTGACAGACTGTGTCAGGATATGGCAGCAAATACACATTTATTGCTACATAGGCCGTTGCAGGAGGGCATAAACATATTAGTGCATTTGCTGGATTAGAAGCACACAGTAATCCACGTACAGTGTAGCTCCTGAGCTGTCTGACCTTAGGATAAACCATTACTGAAGCTAAGTGCTGATGTCAACATTTCCACTAACAACATTGATTAATCTATAGCTCCCTATTTACTTCAGGGGTCCATCACCCCCCCCCCCCCACCTCCCTTATTTCGGTCATTCAACTTACAGCAAGCTCACATTGTTTTTAAACAACCCACTGCTGACAAGTGTACGTTCAGTGTTGGGAATTAGTGATCAGTAGCGTGATTGTAGCTCAGCTGTTTTCTAAACAGAGTAGCATATTTCCAGTAATGCACTACTATTTTTCCACAGTGTATGATGGCAAAACATATTTTTTTCACAGTATTACATGTGCAAGTATTAATCCAACATATTTCTTTTCTCATACCATCTAGTTCATTTCAGTAAATGGAATTGTTCATTAAATTGAATGAATCAAAATTAACCACTTGAAACAAAATCAACTTCATTCCCAAAAATCAACATTGAAGCCTCCTCCTTTGTAGATGAAAGGCTGTAAGACTTGTATATTTTCCTTTTAGTTGTGACATATATTAAAACAACAAAAATATTATTATAAATATGTATTATTATTTAGGAGTGATATTTAGTTAAATATAAATATTATTTGCAAATAACCTTTAGTCAAATCTTTTTTAGCTTTTATTTTTCTTTATTAGCGTTGATGAATTTTAGTGTGAATTTATACATTCAGATTTGTTCACACTAATGAGTTTTTTAGTTGTTTTTGTGCCATATAATTCTTTGCTTTTTGAAAAAGGAAAATAAAATATATCTTAAATATGTACCTATTTAAATACAAATAGTGTAAATATGTTGTTTTTAAAAATATATAATTTAATATAAATTAATAATCTTGGGCATTATTGGACTGTGTTTTACTAGAAAATATTTCAGTCTTTATACTTCAAAATGTAATATTTTAATTCAAAGTAAATTATTTGTCATTTCTTTGTAATGAATTGTGAAATTTACTAGCAAGTTCTGAGTGAAAATACCACACCAAATTTTCTTCGGTGTAACTAGTTTGTAGAATTTGCTTTGAATTGTGAGTAGGTTCACAAGCTACAGCTTCAATGCTTCCTGACATGGCCTGTGTTTTTAACGGAGGGTAAATGAATGCTTGATCTAAGGGCAGGGGACAGTAGCGAAGACACACGGCCGAGTGATGTGTGTATCCCTGACAGAGAGACAGATTGTGCTGTGTATCACCACAGACTTCATCAGCTGCACTGAACTGATGATATATGTGAGACACTGAAGGTGAAGAGGCCTCGCTCTCTCTCTCTCTCTCTCTCTCTCTCTCTCTCTCTCTCTGTGTCTCTACACCCCATGAACCGGTCGGCTGTGTGAAGAGAGAAAGAGGCTGCCAGCTACACAGCCTGACTGATTGCTACAGATGCTCTTCCTCAAGTACCGCAAGTTACATCCTCGCCACAGCGGGTCTTCGGGGACAAACAATAGCACCTGTTCCTCATAAGATGGGGCTCGTTCATGTATCTTTAATGAAGCTTTGGGGCAGATGGCGAGAAATGGCATTATCCCATCCTCTGGTTCTAAGGATTTGATAAGACAAAGGGCAGATAGGAGGCAGGCCTACAATGAGCTGAGTTTATGAGGTTCAGAGCTTCCAGAGGTCTGAGATTTCCTCTTCACATCTGCTCCACTTCATTCTTTCACGCTCTTGAAGATCTGACTGGCAATACTAATGTTGCAGGCAGCCAGCCGCCTGGCACACCAACGGAGGGGGGCACAGATACACAGATATGGGCGAGCATGTTCATACATACCACATGTACCATATACATATGTGGATCAACTTCTTTGAGTAGGGTATATAGTTTACAATGCAATAAATACATTTTATCAGATCAGAGCTTAGTTGTGTGTGTGTGTGTGTGTGTCAGAGCATCAGATCTTTTCTTGTCTTGAAGACTTGTGTGTATATTCTGTATCAGCAGGTGTGGTTACATAAATGTATAATATCAAAATTCTTTGTTTTATGATCTTACGTTTACAAAACTTTTAAATGATCATTAATTTGTTAGGAGTTCTCTTATTTTGTATGATTCTAACAAGGAGTATCTATGTTTTAATTAATTAAATGTAATGAATAAATATAATAAATTAATACAAAAGTAAATAAATAATAATAAATAAATAATTTTGTGGTCATATAAACATGTATATATAAGTTTTGGGTTTTAATTCGTTTGATCAAATGCCTCTATGAATTTATAAATATGTGAAATTAATAAAATAATAAACAGAAACATATCAATTAAATATTTTAATTATATATTTATATTTATATAGTTATCGATTATATATTTATAGGAAAATGAATGAATGATTATATGAAGTATAATTAAATAATTGTATATTAATAGTAAGTTTATCATAGTAATAATTTTATAATAATAATAATAAATCTATTTTCCAATTTCTACTGTTCGTTTGGTGTAAGTTGTCTCATGTGTAAGCATGCATGGATACAAACATGTTGTGTATATAAAGACACATAAGGGACAGACACAGAGAGACAAATAGATCCAGTGAATGAGAGAGACTGACGCGTATAATAAGCGAGCTTCAATGCATAATGCAATATGCAATTTATCAAAATCCATCTGTCTAAGTGCAGGCACTTAATTCCATTCTCTGTCTATTAGCAGTCAAAGCAAATTGCCAGTGATCATCTTTAAATCTTTATCTGCATTGTCTGCTCAGCTCTACCAGTGTACGTTAATTGACAGGCTTGAAAGCTAACCTTCACTATTAGTCCCCACTTTAAGGATGCTTATTTGATTTGCCACTCACAGATGTGGCGTGTGTAAATTAAACTTTAATGTAAAGGCCTCATTACTGCAAATCACGACCTCTCAAACTGAGGGCAGTGTATCTTTTTTTACCTTTCCTTTTCTTTCTCTTGCTGTTTGTGCCTTTTGAAACAGCATTAGGGGAGTCTGTCTGATTAGCGGAGTTATTGTTAGCATTGTTAGTCAGTTTGTTTGTTTCGAACGGTGTCTAATTCTAGGTTATTTAAAAAATGATTTAGATTTGAATTAAATAAGACATTGATGATATAGTTTAGGAACAGATGGGATAAAGCATGGCACACCAGGTGTTTCTGTCATTATGTACAGTATGTGAGCCTCTGTGCAGGACTATGTGAAATGACATGTTAAGGAACAGTTGTATTTTGGTTCCACTTTAAAAGCAGCTGTTCTGTGTAATACTGCGGCTTTAGACTGATTCGTTTTGCAAGGGTAATGTGAATAAGGCTAATGGCAATTATGTATGTGACTGACCTTAGCGGCCCTCTGAAGGAGAACAATTTACATGGTCAGAGCCATTTTTCTAAAGCACTTTAATGTATCTGAGGTAGTATAAGACCGTAGATGGTGACTTATCAGATGCTATTTATCTTTTCAGTGTAATAGCCCCTCTCACTCCACTTTCATTTTGATTCACCTCACATGCAAGTAACCCATTTCCACAAACACATCCATGAGGTCATGTTAAAGAGCAGTTTTTTTTTGTCACATCTGTAAAATGAAAAACAAAAACATGCAGTTCTTTCACTTCGGCACAGTCTCAACTCTGTAGATGCACTTTTTAAAGTGCAAAGCGCTGTAAACGGAAAAGTGCAGGATTTTTATTTTTTATTTTTTCTATTTATTTTTGCTTAGGAGAACTCACTTAGTCCGAATCACTGAAGTGGACCTGAACACTTGTTTAGCACCTGGGGAACGAGCCCTACTGATCTCTAACATTAGGCGCTTGAAAGGCGAAAGCGGCATTAAAAAGGCAGAGATCGCGCAGACCTCAGCGAGAAATGCAGAGCAGAAAGTGGTTTCTCAGAGCAGGTTGATTTCATGCCCCAATGCTGCAGTGGTAATTGCGTCCAGACCGGTTTTTATTGCAGGCTGATTTTAAAGAGCGATGAATGGAGAAACACTCTATAATGTGTTTATTTTGGGGGGGCCGACCTTTATTAACCCGTTCTCCGGTTGGGCTCCCCAGAGGTGAGCCGGCTCGACTGCATTAACTCTGCCCTGGCCCACGGTAGCGCCTCTGCAGCCTATCACCCACACGCAGGAAGCAGAGAATGACAGCAAGATTTGGTCCGGCCAACACTCCACAAACATGTGTTTTCAAACTTCGATGGGAAGCCGCTCGGATCCCTAAATACACACAGACTCTCTTTTTCTTTGTCTCTAGTTCAGCATATCTGTTTTTGCTCGTACACGGAGCTAATGCTATCCTTATGCATGCCATTAACGTTCTCTCTATTTTGCAATAAAGCAGGAATAAAGATTTTAAAGGCACCACACGGAATGCCAGGTGTTGACGTTATACATGAAATATCAGAAATGCACGCGCGTTTGGGCTCATTCCATCTTTTTCACAGCTGAAAACATGTGCTGTAAATTACCGGCCTCCCTTGGGCATTTATCATGTATATAAATGACCTTCCAAGAACAAGAGACAAGAGCCGTATTTCTGAGAGGATCCACATTTTCATTCAGTCTCATGATTAAGTTTATTAGGAATGTCTACCTGACATTTCTGTTTCAATCTAGTAGCGTGCTGTATGTAAATATTACCCAAACAACCTTACCATGCTGTTTATGATACAAATAAGAACAAACCCTCAACTGTTCTAGTGTGCGTGATAGCCACTTTGAAGCGCTAATGTGCGATTGGTGGACATTAAGTGCAGGTATTTGGTGAGAGTGTGTGAGATGGATCGGGGTCAGAATATGAGCAGTGCTGTCAGGCTGTGTTAGGCTCCCGTGTGATCTCCTCTCTCTCTGTGTTCAGCAGGTCCAGGGTCACATGCCTCCGCTCATGATCCCCATTTTTCCACACGACCAGCGCACTCTGGCAGCAGCCGCGGCAGCCCAGCAGGGCTTCCTCTTCCCCCCAGGCATGTCCTATAAGCCAGGTAAGAGAACGCACTTCAGCTCCTTGAGTTTCCTCTACACATCTTTGTTCCTCTCGCTCCTTGTGCACTTTCCTGGGTTATCCTAACAATCAGATACACCTTTAAATATTTACTATACATTTTAATTTAATATATTTACTATACATTTTTCTAAATATCTTTTGTCTTCCAAAAAAAAGAAAAAAAAGAAAGACATACCAATATGGAACAACAGTAAATGATCACAGAACTTTCATTTTTGCTAAACTACCCCTTTAAATATTAAAATAGTTTAATATTAGTTGTCAGTGGAAAAAATGAAGGATAAACACAACAGCCTCATAACTGTCTTTGAGAGGAGACAATAAAAAGTTCTTTCCTGGCTGTCTTTTATTCTTTTATCTTGCGGTATGTTTTTTCTGCTTCACCAATCTTCGCCTTACCTCAGGGGAATATACGGGCCACTTTAGGGCTTTCTTTGTCTCCTCACAACTTCCTCAGCACACATTTTATCATCGCTTGATTTCCCTGACCAAATCATCACAATGTTTTTAAAGAGCCCAACCTTTTGGATTCGGGGAGCAGAACATCAAGCTCTCCTTGTCAAGGCAATTAATTCTGAACACTGTGTAGTGTATCACCTCGGTGAGGCAGCCTGTTTTTGGCAGAGTTCAAGGCATTTCGAGTCTTCAGAACAATGGATGGCATGAATGAGGGCTGGAACATAAACACTGTCAGCATGAAAGGTTTCAACTTCATGGGTCATAATTCTGCTGACACATTACTAATATAATCCATGCCCTTGTGAAATGTTTTAATGTACATTTAGATATTATTCACATTTAGAACGGTGAGGGATTTGTCATTGGCACTGATCTGTAGAAACTAAAAGCAGATAGGTGATATTAAATCTATAATTATATCAGTTTCTTACAAACAAACAAACAAAAAAAAAAACTGGAAGGTGACCCATAGGAGTGCACATTTTACATTTTGGATCCGAAGGGCCTCTGGTGAAGGAGCCATCGTACTTGTCTTGACACGCCTTTTTTCTCCTTTTGTCAAAAAGAGAATTGCTCCTCACGCAAGCACTGTAAATTCAAAAACAAATTTGTAGGAAATTGCTACAACACGCAGGCTGACTCACTGCCAGTATCCCTCACCCTCATATCCAGCCATTGTTCTGAGGTTTAGGGATGCCACCAGTCTCAGTTTCTGTAATAAAACCAAGTATATTGCTGCCTCCCAAGGGATCTGTAGCATTTAGTTATATGTCCATCATTCTATCATTCTCTCCTTATTTTTCCCACTCTTTTCTTTACCACAGAGGACTGTTGAGAAAAAGAAAAACGGTCGTGTAATGATTTTTCAATGTAGATGCTGGGTTGTGTTAGCAGAGCTGTAGGAAATGAAAAGGAACGTAAATTAGGAAGACAAAAAAGTTGAATGAGAATTATTGAAGAAGCAAAAAAGAGAAATGATCTGTGTAGCTTAGGAAAAAAGCTTTCCTTTTGTCTTCAAAGTATGCCTTGAGAAACCACGTTTGTTGTCAGCACCTCATCAAATGGCAAATACACAAGAAAAGAGAAAGAGTGCTAGACAGAGAGACTGATAATAGGGAGGAAAGCTTCAGAAGTCAGCAGATGAGAGTTAGATTATTACAGGGTGTGGGAAAGCAGCTAATAAATTAACTAAAAAGGTAAATGATGGAACATAAAGTCAGCTATTTTGGAACTACAAAGGCATGACAGGTTGAACAAAGAGCCTGAGGGCTTTCTTTTCCCTAGTTTGATTTTTTAATATGTTTGACACGGAAAGTGTTTTAGTACAAATAACAGCAGCTGTAATGGAATACTTGGCATGTGTAAAGCACTTGCATTATTCATAATTTGTGAAACAGCGGAGGGGAGAAAGTTTAGGACGTAGCTTATTGCCATTAGTGCACATGACGCGACTTATTGCCACGGATAATGTGATAGGTCTCATTGCTGTTTGTACTGCCCAGCGTGGGGTGGCCCGGCTGGGCTCAGCGCAAGCGGCCAAGGCCCGATGCTGATGGCCCTAACCCTGCAGTGAAACAGCAGAGATCCCCTTTCTCACACACTGTGCTCAATGGCTTGGGCTTGGTATAAAGAGAGGACTCGGGTCATTCTTTACTCAAATAGACCTGTGGAGGATAGTGGTGATCCCCCCTGTGCAGACATGAACACATAGGTATTGCTGATCGCGGATGTTCACGGCCCTTGGGATGCAATGAGCTCTCAAAGCCCCTGCTGACGAAACCGCTGACAGCCAGTGATTGTTCAGAGCCTTGCCTGGAAGATGCGTTCATGTCACAGAGAATGTGCGTCAGGCTGTTAGACATTGATACACTACATTAGCTATTGATGATCCCAGTTTTGAGCTGATATATATATATATATATATATATATATATATATATATATATATATATATATATATATATATATATATATATATATATATATGAATTTAACTGAGAAATCCTTTTAAATTCAAACTGAATTGAAGTGGCAAACAGAAAGCAGCACTGCATTTCCAGATAGATAGATAAGTCGATTTATTTCATTTTGAAAAATTCCAATCGAACACCAATCCCAATTTAGTCATTCTTTTATTTTATTTTATTAACATTTATTTATTTGTTTGTTTGTTTGTTTATTCATTTGTTGCCTTTTTATTTTGCAGAAGACTGGAGTGTAGAGAGAAAAGCAAGGCTAAGAGAAAGAGGAATAGGATATGGCCAACAGCTTCAGTCCACTGTGCCACAGCCCTGACCAAATTACTTTTTTCTTTCTAAAAAAAGAGCCTTCAGTCTTGGCCTGGATGAAGGGTCGTGCGCATGGTAGATACTGAGTCCTTTAACAAAACCATTGATTTCAAAGCGAGTCCCACTCGGCTTGAATATTCCACATGCTTGGCTCTTGGCATCAGGTGGAGTAGAAGTGAAGAGGTTGCAGAAGGAGCTCTCGGCCAGCCTTTCTTTCCCACTCTCCTCCACCTTTTCATTAGCCTTGCAGCCCTTGCTTCTTATGGAGCACCGGCCTGCATCAGCGGTAGTGGTGTACTGTGCGAGACCCTTGGGTCCTTCCACTTAAAGAGGCCCAGTGCCAAGTTGGCAGTCCAAATTGGCCTCAATTTGCAGCATGATACCTGGCTGAAACAGAATACACTATGAAGCTCTTGAGCAATACCTTTATGAGCAAAAGCACTTTAAGCATTATTCAGCAGGCCTTTTTAAAGAAAAGACAGTGGAGTATTGTGTTTTGAGCTTAGGAGGTTTGCCCCTTCCTGCTTGGTGTCTTTGCAAAGCTTACTTTGATAAGGCACCTCTCTAATAAAGTGATGCTATCACAGGGAAATTACATGATGAAGTGGATGTTCTGGCTAGGGTTTTCTGGCCTGAAATGTGTATAGGTGAGGTATAGGTGAGATTAACACTGCCAATGGCACAATACTGCTCAGCAAACTTCTCAGAGTTCATTGGCCTCCAAGGTGGGCTGATAATAGGCTTTTGACCCTTGGCCTTAGTAGACTAGGAGATACGACCCTATTGGGCAGTGGCGTCACTGGAGCCTCACTGGCATCCACTGGCTGGAGACAGGCAGATTCGCCTTTTAAACTAGATTCACTTTCAAAGACTGACATAGAAAATCCTGGCAGCTGACTTTGTCTACTTGAGACACTGGCTGCCCACCCAGCCCCCAGATCATTAGCCTTGGCCTAGTGTTCTCGGCTGGCACCTGACCTGCCCATGGCTCACATAACATATCACCACAAGCACAGAGTGAGAGAGCGAGAGAGAAAGAACCTTGGACAATAATGACCCCCTCTATGACTCTCATTGCACTATTTGAAATCAGTTCAGTTGTGTTCTTTATTCACCCCTGCCACAGGCTGGGATTGGATTTCCTGGCTGCATCACAATGTGCTGTGGTCAGTCAGATTGCAAAGTGAGTTAGAGGGGGGGAAGAGGGAGGGTATATGTGTTTGCCCCTATGCTTGTAGCTTAATAGCTCCATATGTTTGAGAGAAGAAGTGACAGGCAGAAGTGGGGGCTGAAAGAGGGCCAGTTCCCCTTCCATGGGCACACTTCAGTCAAACCTCTGCTCTCTGAGCCAGAGACAGTGTTACATACACCAACCACAGCACAAAACACATCTCACACACTTAAACACACACTTTCAGAGGCACTCAATTATCTGTATAAGGTTTCCAGAGCTATATCTCTAGGGGGGTTTTGTTCAAACCTGTAGTTTTTAGTCGGATTCCTATTGTGTTTTCCGTTTGCCCTATTGTATTGTTTGATTCTTTTGGATACGTTTGATCTTGTGATGAAAATGTCTTTCAAGCTGCATCCAGATAAGAAAATTGTCTTGTTAAAACTTGTTGAAGTTGGCGTCTACACCGTTTCTCTCTTTCACACACATATTCTACTGTGCCAGATCACATTGTAAAACACATAATGGCATGTAGAACAAAAGTATGACTAGGCAAGCTTCTCACAGAACATGATTTAAATCATAGTTACTTAAGAACAATAACGTGAAATGGCATAACCTTGAACACAATGCGCAGCCAGATCAGAAAAGACTGTGCAAGTGTGGGCAAAGATAAAAAAGGGAGAAGGAAGAAAGCCCGAATGTGAGAGAAAGAGAGACGTTCCTGTGTAAATCCCACTCTGCTCTGACCAGCTGACTCTTTTGTGAGTGCAGATGTTTGGGCTGAGTGCCGAGGCTGGGTGCAGGCAGGCCCACAGGAACTGTGTTGGCACTTGTCTGGCCTGCCGTTGGGCTGCTCATTGTCTCAACCTGTGCGCATTGTTCACTATCTCCCCCTCCTCCTTTCTCCGACAGGTGATAACTACCCGGTGCAGTTCATTCCATCCACAATGGCAGCTGCTGCCGCGTCAGGACTCAACCCTCTCCAGCTCCAGGTATGTACAGTCACAAAAGAATTTACGGGCAGTGGGCCAAGCCCTCAGCACCGTGTGAGCAAACCAGCTGTATGCTAAATAATAAGTTAGAGCTAAATCACTCAAACACCAGTCCACTCCTACAAGCTTAACACCTTCCATCTGCAATATAGCCTGTTTTTACAGCACAGCCTTGACGCCTTTGCATGGGAACCAGTTGTTGCATCGTTGAAGGGTATTTCAGAGGCCCCTCATGCCTCAATTACTTTCTCTTGAGTAACTTTGTGGTAACGTTGCGTATCATAATGATGGAAGAGCTTCCAACACCCTACGGGCTGCCTTGGGAACATTTCTCAGATGCTATCTCCGTGTGCTCAAAAATCAATTGACACCTTCATTACAATTTATCTCATCATGCTTGTCATTCAGAGAAGGTTTTTTTTGCAACGTATGCCATTAGTCCTTCCTGTTTACTCAGGAAAATAGTTCATTAGGCTTGTGCTTTGAATAATTAAATGCACCTAAGTTCTTTGAGAAAAGACAGAAGGATCAAATGAATGAGAGCAGAAAGAGATGGAGCTCGCAGCCACATAGCGGATTCATTTATTCATTTTTTCTCGCTTTTTTTATTCATAGACATTTGTTGTTTTGTCAACAACAGTGGTAAGCGGTTGATAGCAATTAGACATTAAGCTCTCTGATAGCTGGGAATGTTACAAAACAAAGCTGAGAGTGGAGGGAGGAGGATGTGTGGGGGAGAGAGGATAGGAGAGCGTTTCATACCTTTTCTTCTTGCTGATACATGTGCACAATTTGTCCTTCGGAGCTTATCGCTCTCAGCATTAATGAGCCTTGGCAAGTTGGAACAATGCTTGCAGCTGGAGCTGGAAAGGCCTTTGCTATAGCATGCGACTTTGGGGAGAACAATCATCTGTGTTGAAGGTGTGGAATGCATCTATTCATGTTAAAGAGCGTGTTTAGAATATGCATGCACTTGTAAGAACGAGCTAAACAGGGAGCGAGCTTGTGATGCAAAAACAGATTGAAAATCATTTGGATCTGTACGCATAAGCGCGTCTTCCCTCCTCCCTAAGGAATAAGTTGCAGTGGTGTAACCAGGGCCCGTCCCATTTATTAATAGCATTTCTGATGGGTCAGCTCGAGTCTGGGATAGTCATATATCAGGAGGCACCGAGACCTCTCAGCCATTCATTGTGATAATAGATTTAACCCTGGGAATGGGCTGAGAGCAAGCCTCTGAGTCCATGACTTGGCTGACCTTTAGAAAATACAGTAAACACAAATGAGTTGCATTCCCATTAATTGAAGTTTGTCTGTCTACTGCAGATTTAGCCGAGCAGATTGGTATTTACTCTCCGTACCCTTGAGTCTAAGAAAGCCCGGCTAGTCAAACATACCCTTTCTGCCGCAACTGAGCTCCGATCATCACGCGGAAGATGATTAAAAATGATCAGGATGGAGATAGAGGAGATGAATCTCATTCCGCGTGCGACGATAATGCCGTTAACACTCGCGCTTTGTCTGTCGGGCTAAGACAGAGAAGTTGCACGCCAAAAGTGCAGGCAAAACATTATTTTGAAAGAAAATGGTGAGGTTGTAATTAAGGGAGAAAGGAAGATGCAGACCATTTTGTACGTCACTTAGCATGTGCTAGCATGTGGTCGGGGCTGCTTTTGTCTCTCTTCCTTTTTTGAGCAGAAATAACAAGCTTTGAATTGCTGTCTTAAATCAAAGGAAGCGGATCTTTCTAAATATGTCAGATAAATGAGGGCCAGCACTAGGTCAGTGTTAATGAGAGGTATGTATGGATTTGTCTGCTGTGTCTGGGTGATTATCTGTAATGGCAGTATCACTGAGCTCTTGCTGCTTATGCATCACTGATCCGCTCGGTGGGTGTGACCTCACCTATGAGATCCCCACTTCCTGTGCCAGTGGACCCACCCACCCCGTGCCACTGGCTGGGTGCATCTGTCTAATTAGAATATCTTCACTTGTCAGCAATTCTGGCAAGGTATCATTTTCCCTAATTTGCTCAGTTTAGACTGGGGAAATATATGAACCTTAAAAAATGCTCTGATTGGAAAGGAATTAATTCCCACAATGCTGTGCTCGGTCATGCAGGAAGAGGGTCGGCCGCTCTGCCAGTCTTAATGTTGCCGATGCTACCGCTCACAATTTTACCGTGTCATAACAGTAAGTGGGCTTGCTGTTGAATGTCTCTCTCTCTTTCTGTCTCTGTCCTGTCTCTTCCCCGTCACCCCAGCCCAACCACAGGCTAACAAAAGGCCTCAGGTCCCGGGGAGTGGAAATGAAAGCGGCCAGGCGATCTGAGAGCGTAATTTGCTTGTCAATACATTTCCCTCCACCAGCGACATGCACGTACACGCACCCGCTTGTCACCGCGCGTCCCAACGCGCCGAGTAATTTCGCTCAATGCATCCCTGACAGATTGGCCCTGGTCTACAAGTCACCAGAGAAAAAACGCTCAAACTATTCCCCAGACCGCATGCCTCTCTTCATTAAGACCCTCTCAGGGTTCAGGATGAGCTGGGCACGGCCTCCAAACAATGGCTCCATCCCCGAGCATTGCTTCCCTATTAGAAGTGACACCTCTCACCTCCAGGCGGAAATTGTGTCGGATTGTAGCCGTATGGCCAGACAGTCTAAAAGGAATTATCCTAATTCTACAAAAGAATTCGATTTTATTTTTTGTCTGCTTGAATTGGCATTTAATTTGCCAGCGTACAAGATCACCTTACATCAATTGCTTAGAGGAAAACAATTTCCTTAAAGCTATTCTGTCCTTGATATATTGTTTTGTCAAGAGCTCTATACAAATCTCAAGTCGACTTGTGAGAGGCCTGTTTTTTATCATTGGGAGCAGTCTTTTGGGTTTTGGGTTTAAGCAGTCCTAAAATAAAGCATCATGGGATAAAGCCAAACATCTGGGTCTTCCCTGTGGCATATAATAGAGAGGGAGAACACAAATAGGACCTGCTGGCCTCTGTCCTGCTCTCTCTTTTTACCTTTCTCTCATTCTTCAGTCACACTTTATCTCTTTCCTTTAGTTGATAAACTCTGTCACAGTTTTAAACTTCATGTAAATTAATTAATTGTGTATATATATCCTTCTTTAATTTATACATATTTAATTGATTAATTCATTAAAAAAATAATATTTAATTAAAAGTAATTTCTTCTTTCTCTTTCCTTACATGAACTGTATTTTGACCCAATGAAAGCCCTTAACACTTTTAATAAAGCAACTGTCTTTAATGCACATTTTAGGTGTTACAGTAGGTCTGTTATCAAGGTTTTGTATTTATATCAAATTTTTATTCATTTTATTAATGTCACCTGATGCTTCAGTTTTAAGTAGCATCAATTAAGTGGTCCAAAACATGAGGGTTAAATTTATATTCCATTTCTCATGTTAAAGGAGCTTTATATCATGCTATTATTAATGCTAACACATTTAAGAGGCAGGGAAGATTCTCCGAAACTTCTGCTGGGGATGAGGGAAGAGAGGAATTGCTGTGTTATCATTTGTTTGGATGCTCATGTCTCTGCATTCCGGATGTGTGGAGAGAGCAGGGCTTTCTGCCACAACCGACAAGTGGAGCACTTTTGACTATGAGCTGCAGAAATGAGAGCGAACAGCTGCTGGTGTGATTGAGGAGGAGAAAAGAAAGAAGGAGAAGGGGAAAGGAGTGGTGCATGCTGTGCGAGACAGACTCCGGAGAGATAGCCAGAAGACAAGAGGCGGTATGAGCATGGGGCAGAGCCTCTAATGGGAGGGATAGGTGGACATCTGGATGGTTGGAAATGTAAAACAGAGAGGCAAGTAAACAGATAGTGAAAGATGTGGGCCATCTAGCTTAGAATGACCACCTGGGTTGATACCAGCACAGGGTTATTAGTGTATGTACGCTTGTATAGCAGAAATGTGCAGGACATAACCTGCCCTTCAAGTTAGTGGAGCTATGTAAGGAAATAGAAGGAAAAAATGAGGTGGATGGGTTGAGATGGGGGAAGGGACAAATGAGCGAGAGAGCAGGCTGGGCGCCAGCAGATGGGACAGATGTCTGGCCATACTGGAAAGCATTGGCGCAGCGCACTAGCGCACCCCTGCTTCCCTTTCTGACATCTGGGCCAGCCTGGGTCAGCCCGCCTGCCTTGGGCAATGAGCCTGGACAAGCCTTGTGGCAAACGGGCGCAGGCGCCCCAATGCTACTGAAATGGCAGAGTCGGCCATGCGACAGTAACGCAGTCCTCTCCCCATGCTACCGCTCAGCTGTGCCCATACAGAGAGCCGAGGAGGACGCACAAACACAAGAGCCTTAGTGTATGTAATTTAGTGTGTATAGTGTGCTTATGTGTTGACATATGATAATGTATCAGTGGGGTTTTTTGGGCCTCATGGACACGTTTCAGTGAGCTCAGACTGGGGCCTGTGCGGATAAGTTGGAGAGACAGTCATGCACCATTATAGCTAGAAGCACTAAAATTGGCTAAATCTGCCACTGTATTTCACAGCATCTGCCAGAGAGCAGTCGGCCCCTCTCTTTAAGAACAAACAAGAGACTCAAGTAGTTTTTTTTTCCTCACATGATGGCCTATTTGCCCATCATATGTGCTCAAATATAGTGTTTCATGAGCCATTTGAGTTTGGGGTCTCATTCCAGAGAAAAATTCAGAAAATACTGTATACACACTGTGAGCACTGTGCACCATAAAGGTGAAGTTTATTACCATTGAAAAAAATCATTTTTTGTTTGTTTTTTAAAGAAACTGATACTTTTATTGAGCATGTACATATTAAAATGCTCAAAAGTGGCTGTTACTTCCTTTTCAAAAGAATCCTGAAAAAAAGTGTATCATGGTTTCTGTGACCACTGATGTAAATAAGAAATGTTTCCTGAGCACCAGATTTCCAAACATTTTTTTTAAACTTTATGTATTGGATAACTGAGTATTGAAAAAGTTTGATAGAGTATTGATTGAGATAAAACCCAGCTCAGACTCAGACCCTCAACTCTGATTATAACATCCATTTTTATAGTGTAAAACACAGTCTCTCTGAATGCTGTTGGACTGAAAAAAAAAAGCAATTCCTACCTTAATCGTGCCTTTTTCGTTCATAAACAGTTTATCCTGAGTGTTTACATACCTTTACACAGAGGTGGAGCACTGAATTGGCTCTCCGAGACTCTTGAAAGCAAAGTATCCCTGAGTGCTGATGCATCCAGCAGCGTGGTCTGAAAGTGTCAGATAATCTGGATGATCTACAAATACTGTTGTTGCAGGCAGAATCGGTGGGCCCTCTCATTTAACCTCTTCTGTCTCCAGAGGGGTTGCTTTTAATTATCAGAGGCTAACCGCCTGACCTTGGGCTGGACCCCACTCATTTGGGATCCTCGGGCTGTGAGATGGGTTTGGCTCATGTGTGCAAGAGAGGGAGGTGGGAGACATTAGTCTGGCTGCGTGTATCGCTCGAGGTATGAGGACCGCGGGCGAGTGAATTGAAAAGCCCCATTTTCTGAGCCCCTCTCTCTCTAACTAAGCTGTATAGCAGCGAGTCATTTAATGCTCAAGTGGACAAAGGTATTACCTGAGTCACTGGGGTGGATCAGGCCTTTTCTCTGCAGGCCTTTCTGAAGCCACATGCTGAGAGCAGCTCAACATCTCTGCCTCTCTTTTTCTTTAGCTCGCTTTCGGGCCGCTCTCTTTCTCTCCAGCACCACTAGTGTTCTGTCCCCATCAGCTTCCATTTCCTCGGAGCCAGCAGCTTCAGTACACACTGTAATAGCTCTCCACTGTGTCAGATTGATGCTTACACACCACTTGTATGTCTGTTGGTGTCACAGCGCACACGTGTGTTTTGAGTGTGTTGAGTTAGGTAGCAGTTGTGGCACTCATTTTTTGTGCCTCTTTAAAAATATCAAAACCAGTAATTAAATTACATTAAATTACATGTTGGGCAAGTGTCATCTAAAGATATTATATTTATGATTTTATTTTTTTATATAAATTTATAGATTTTATATTTATTACTTATATTTAAGAGGCTTTATATTTTAAATTTGTATACATATTTTGTATATATGTTTTTTAAGTTTGATTATGTGCCGAAATATCACATAAACATTTAAGTGTGCCAGTAGAAAAGTATCTATTTGAGATTTTCAAACATTCTTTTTGCAAATATTGTTAAAATTGAGAGAGATTTTTGTATGAACAAAGACTTCTACAGCAGATGGTATAGCTTAAATGCACATGAAATATTGATTTGAAATGCTTGTATTATATGAGAAATCATCAGAATGTCTTAAGTATTCCTGAGAAGACGATGCTCATGAAAATCCTTGTGAATAGAGCATGTTCTCTTTCACTGCTCATTTGTGAAACCGAAGCTTGATTATTATAGCTAGATTCAAAGCATTAATAATGTTAACTCAGACTGAAGAATGATAAGATTGACCATGCTCAGCTTTTTAGATTTGTGGGGCAGGGGGCATGGAGCCAGCTTGTCCCGGCTGCCCCACTCCCTGTTCAGCCATTGACTTTCAGCATGACCCTCATTAGCGTTGGCCCTGTCTGCTGTGGAGACCCTGCAGTATGGCTGGAGGAGAGGCAGAGGAGGCCCAGTGGAGCCCTGCATTACATGCCCTTCAGACAGTCTCCCACCACATCAGCACATCTCGCTCTCTCTCTCTCTCCTTTTGTCTATTTTCACACCTTTCAGCATCAAAACACATGACCTTAATACACAAGCCGCACTGTGCACAGCTCGATGTGACACATTTGCAAGCATCCCCTCTTTTCCTGCCCTTCACAATAAGAAGCTTGCTACGTGTCGCACCTCTCCATTAGTATTTATTGTTTTTTTTTTCCCCGCCTGTGTCTTTCTAGCGGACCGCTTTACTCGTAACCCTGTGGCTTTGACCCGTTAATCAGGCCTCACAAAAGGCAGTCTGACTGGCTCTAATTTGAAGCAAAAGCCAATTACGCTCTTTTTCCGGAACAATAAAGTTCTTCCCACGCAAGGTCAGAGTCCCTCTGCCCATCCACATCAGCAGCAGCAGTGCTGTTAACAAACATCTGTCCAGCAGACTGGGCCGAGGGCTTCCTTCTTGTTCACAAGTACACAAACTCACACACATTCACTTACTACCTACAAAGAAAAGGGAGAATTGCGATTGTGTTTTTAGCTCTGTAGGACAAAGGCTTTCTGTTTACCAGGCTGGCGAGCTGCACTATCGCTGTGTGAACCTAATCAGCCTGCCATTTCCGCTGTCCGTGTGATGGCGCTTGCCCCAGGTCTCCTGCAGAAGAATGACCCTTTTGTGTGCCACTAATGTGCAAGCGTTTAACTTTGGTACCAGAGAGCATTTTAGTGTTTATATCTCCTGATACATGTAGACACAAAGTGCTTTGTCTGGGCTTAGGTTTTTCTATACGAGTGGCTGAGGTGGGGCAGGCCACTCTTGCTGGTGCCACTTTTTCCATTTCAGACAAATGGAGACCTTATGTAGCCCAGTAAGGAAAGGAAATGAGAGAAGAGCGAGGGCAAACATGCTCGGGTACATACGCATTCAGAAAAACCTCTATGCTTTTCTGGGGTTGAAAATACAACGACTGAGGCTGTAAAAACATATGAATAATAGCATTGGGCCGCTATTTTTAGTGGAGACTGAAAAAATTTGGCTTATATGTTGGCATTGTAGTTTTTGGTTTGGCTTATGCATGTAAAATCATAAAGTGAGCAAAATATAGAAATGCTCCGCCTGGTTCATTAAAGGGTGATATTTCAACATTGAAACTTACGACAAAATTATTTTCTAAACTCTTTTATATTAACATGGTACGCTGGGCTGTATTTTTACTGTATTATTTTTATACATTAGGAAAAAAAATTGAGTTTGCTTTTATTTGTACATACAATTCTGTAATTTTGTGGTTTTGTCATTTTTAGTTTTTATTATTCAACTTAACCATATTTAAAGTAGTTGTAAAGGCAGCATTTATAATTTAAGTTGTTTCAGTTTTTTTATATATTTTTATGTTTTATTTCAGCTTTATTTGAATAACCCTGTCTTGGAATACACTTAAAGTATACGTCCAGTTCATGTTAGATTATTATACAGATCTATACTGACTCAATCTCTGTTTCAAGTCTTTGTTTCATGGACTTTCAATGTTTTCAGATCTGATATTAGGCATTTTGTGGCCTGGTTTTATTCCTTTTATTTAATGTAAGAGACAAAAGACAACATAAGCATTTACCTGCTCGCTAATCAATATTTGCCTGAGGGAAGGCAGTCATGCATACATCTGTCTTTTCACTAGAGAGCTGAAAGGAAGTGTGATTGTTTTAAGTGTCTGTGAAAAATGCAATGCGCTAAAACAAATGTCGATATACCATGTTGTACAATTTGACATTCTAACCCAGGACTTTCTATTTAATTGTTTCTTTTGAATGCTGCAGTTGTTACTTTTTTATTTTCTGTCTGGATGGTGTGTGGGTATTAGCGATCTGAAAAGTAATTCTCAATAGGTTATGACAGTCAGTCAGTCAGTCTCAGAGCTGAAATCTAAACCTCTCCTGCACTCTTTCTCCGCTCAGTCCTGATAAGTGATTGACACGCAGCACTTCAGTATGCTGAGTGCACACCACTGGAAGGTTGCTGATGTTAGCGAGCGTGTTGACCCTGAGCCAATGAAAATAAGCAGAAGAACGTGAATTCTCTTTGTCAGGCTTCCTCTCTTAATGAATGTCTTTGATCGAGTGCATAACTGAAACTCGACTATCATGAGTTCATGTAACTTTGGGGGAATGAGCATTGCGCCATTGAAGGGGGAAGTTCAGGTGTCTTCGTGGCGACACGAAAAGGCACCAATTAAAGTCAAAGGGGCTTACTAGAGGGAGCGAGGGGAAGGAAATCAGATCTTAGAAGCAGCTAGGCATCAGTCTGCAAATTTTGCATGATGAGTGGAAAGACGAGTGGCTCCAAGTCTCTTGTATGTGTGCCATTGCTGTGTGGTTTTTTGGGGCTGCTGTCTCTCCCTGGATCCAAGCTTTGATATACAGTTAGACCTTTGAAGGAGCTTCTATGCTGGGATGGAAAGGGGAAAAGCAATGCGAGGGAGAGAAGAAAAAGAGAGAACAAAGGCTTTGAATGGTGTCTGGCTTTGGATGTTAACGCCTTGTGGGTTGTCTCCCTCCTTACAGCAACTCTACGCCGCCCAGCTGGCCAGCATGCAGGTCTCTCCAGGAGCCAAGATGCCTCCGCTGCCCCAGCCCCCCAATTCTACTGGGCCGATCTCCCCGTCTGGCTTGAAGAATGAAAAGAGGGCCTCAACCCCACTGGCTCAAGTCAAGGTACGATCCCTGCCTGGTCTGGTGCGACTGCACTTCCTTGTTCACTAAATCAGCTGTGGTAGGTACAGCAGCAAGCACTCACCGTCGGTTCTTCTCTCGCTCCGAGCCCATCAATCTGTGCTGCTTTTACAAGGCACCCGCTCTCTCAAGCAGAACTCTGTGGACAGGGTTGCTATGGCTTTCCCTGCTCCTGGAGAGCAATTTTTGGAACACACGGTTTCTCATGACAGAGACTGGCCCACGTTTTCCTGCGCGTTACATTTAACTTGGACCGGACTAAGGCAATGACATCAGAGGCACATAATCTAAATATATTGATGAGGCTACAATGATGTGATGACTGTCTTTTGTTTCTTTCATAAGATCAACACTCGCAGCACATAGCGCTTTTCCATCAGTCTTCACTGATATACATCATGGTTTTGCTTTTTTTGTGCTGCGGCTGTAACCTAAAACACTTGCACATTTGGAAAAGTTTAGTTTAATATCACAATAGAACGGGGCTAAATCATTGAGACGAACAGTAGTGTGTGCGTAGCGCCCCTAATCCTCTTCAGTCGCTCAGTTAAGCTGCTCCTCCAGGGCTTTTGGAGCTCTGCCCTTGGAGAGAGCCACCACATATCAACATCTCCGAGCATACGGTAAGATCATTGGCAATTATGCTGAGCCACAATTCAGAGTCAGACGGGGCATTTTTAGACACTCTATCTACTTCAGTTTATGTTGGCAACGCGTGATATTGATCAAATAAGATGTTATGTGATTTTTGCCCCGTTAACTCCATATGTAGATACGCTGTGCTTAATAAGCTAGCAGTCTGTTTGTTTGTCTAGTTGAAGCGTAATTGAATGACAAACTGTTATTGGCAGTCAGATTTGTAAAGAGCTGGGGGCAGTCTCTGTATGTGGCCCATCTGTTTGGACAGTACACCACTACCAGTGAAATATTTTTCTAGTTTACACAAGATGCAATGATATGAGATGTATTTTTAAAGTTCTGGATTGATGATGCAGTTTGGACACAAATTTTACTCATTAAGTGTTTTACTCATTAAGCTTTCTACTTTGGACTTGGTAAGATTTTTTCTATGTATTGAAGAAGTCTCTCGTTTATTTAATACAAAAATATAGTAAAACAGTGATTTTGTATCATTGTAATATGCCGACTTGTTGCTCAAGAAACATTTCTTTAAACCGTGAAATCATGGTATACATTTTTTTATGATTCATTCAAAAATACATACTGTTACTTTTGATTAATATGATGCATCCTAGCTGAATAAAACAAAAATTTGATATAAAAAAATAAAACTTTTGAATATTAGTGTATGTCCCTAAATATATAACTGTAGAATACTAATTAGAGCTGTTCTTTCTATAGGGACCACATGTGGTCACCACAAAGACATCAGAACACACACACACTTAATTGTAATACAACAGCAACAGGCCCTCTGGTCTGATTGCATTTGTTTGAAACAGGATGTATTAGCTGTTAACCGTTTCTTTCGGGCATGAGAGCAGGTGAGAAGATAAAGATGTGTGCTCAGACAGAGAGGGTTTTAATTAACCCAAACAAAGCCTGGCTCTCACTGCACTGAGGAGCTACAGCATGGCACAGAGCCTGGCTATGAATACAGAACCCATGTCTTGGAGGAGTCGGACTAATTAGTCTACAGTAATAGCCTCTGGTGCATTGTCTTTTATGTAAGGTGGAAAGCATCTCTCTATAGGGCGTCCCTGTTTTAACAGAAGCTTTGTGTCTTTTATGTACAGGAGGAGGGAACGCAGCCTCTCAACCTCTCCGCCCGGCCCAAGACAGCTGAGCCCGTCAGATCCCCCACATCCCCGACACAGAGCCTCTTCCCAGGCAACAAGAGCAGCCCGAACAGCCTGTCCAAGAGCAGAGGCATCCCCAGCCCCATCGGAGGAATGGGCCGTGGCTCGTCTCTTGGTAAAACATTTTGTCTGTTTTTAGAGTTCTGTGTCGTGAAATCTTTTATAATTATTAACATCCTCACAGCTGAGAGACTAATTGTATATTTCTGATTCTTTGTAGTGTGGAATCAGAGAGTGAACTTGACACACTCCCAAATCATAATCTCTTTTAGACCCTGCCATTTTAAAGAGTAACGGATGGCGTTGCTGTATATTTGTTTTCAAAGCTTGTAGTTCATCTCTCATATTAAGATTTTTTTTTCTTTTTTTTATGGAAGCTCCTACTAACAGTTACTAAAAACAGTCTTTCATTAAAACGACACTGTGTTGTTGAGCAGTGCTCATTTCCCTCCTCCTCTTGGAGTTGGGCTTTGAACACAGGCTTGGTGTTTGTTTTTCTACTATTTCCGAGATTTAACTGCCATCCCGCCTCACCTCACTTTGATCCACTAATTACAGAAAGGCGACACACACTGAGATTGCTCCCTTAGTTTCCTGCCCCCCCCCCCCCACACACACACACACATGGACACTTACACTGCACACATGCAGACTGTACTCACAAGACCTCCTATATTGTGTTTCACAGTCAGTATGGCCCTTAGCATTTGTATTTATATGTGAACATGAGTGATTTGTCTCTGCAGACATTCTGTCCAGCCTGAACTCAACAGCGCTGTTTGGAGATCAGGATGCAGTGATGAAGGCCATCCAGGAGGCGAGGAAGATGAGGGAGCAGATTCAGAGAGAGCAGCTTCAGCACCATCAGCAGGGAATGGAGGCCAAGCTGTCTGCCCTCACCAGCATGGGCCTGAACAACTGCAGGGCTGATAAGGTGAGTGTGTTTGATAATATATAATATACACACACACACACACACACACACACACACACACACACACACACACACACACACATATATATATATATATATATATATATATATATATATATATATATATATATATATATATATATATAATATATATATATATATATATATATACACTCACACATGAAAATGGTATAATAAAATATTGTTGTGTAATAAAAATCCTTGCCAAAAGTGCACAAAATATATACACTCTATAAATAAATAAATCAATAGTACAAATAAATTAAAAGAAATAAAAAAATGTAATTTGCAAGTTAGACAACCTAACTAGTTGATTATAGTACTTAATAGACAATTAGATTTTCATAAAATTAGAATTTTTATGTGGGGCTATTTTTGATAAAGGTATAGTTTAAGAAATATGTTGCTTTTTATTTTATTGTCAAAATAGAACAAAAACATTTGAGTCATGAAAGTGAAGAGATGACCTCAAAACCCAATTTTATTCATGCAGTTTGCAATCAATACCAGATTCCATTGCAGAAGTAATATACCCAACACAACCGACTCTTGTTCCCGTCCCAACAACATCCAAAACTCAAGGACTTGTGTTTTTTCGGACATGATCTTTAAAATCTGTCAAGGTCTTTGAAGCACATCCAGAGAGAGTGCCTTTGATTGACATTGGCAGGGTAGATGGTGAATGTGTGTGTTTGCATTTGTGAGCAAGGAGGACCATCGCGGTCCTCTGGTGCATGGCCTGTGCGGGTTCAAACTGTGATGTCTCTGCCCAATTAAAGCTGCAAACAGGCAGCCCTCTTCAGCCCCTGGTGTGGGACAGGCCCACTTTGCACCAGGAGCAAGCATTCTCTCAGGGATTCCTTTTAAATATATCTTCAATCAATGAGTCAATCAAGGAGCAGAAAAACAGACACCACTACCATCTGATTGATGCCATATTGCCAGTTGGCTGTGAGACGCAGGCAGGAACTGGGAGTGGAGGCTCATTAATTTTTCAGCACCTGATTACTTTCAACCAGCATCTTAAAGTAGGTCAATGTATATGTAAAAAAGTAGAGGGACTATTTTTCAATCAACTTAGAAGTCAGGGTGAAAGACATGCCCTGGTGTGGGTGGCATCAGAGGAAACTCTAAGACCCCAGCGCGTCCTCGATAAAGGCATAGATTGCGTTTTTATATTATTGCTGCTTCTCACAGCAATTTGCAGTACCTCTTTACTGCTCAGAAAGGCATTGTGGGGGTCATAATCCTGTTTTCTCAAACACAATGCCCAACTCTAAGCCATTATAAACGGAGACATCACCTAAGCCAGTGCATTACGCGCCATTCTTTTGAGATTTTGCACTCTTTGTTCGTGTTCTTTGGATGTGGATGCGGTATGTGAACATGCAGCCATCACCTGTAGCTGTTCCCTCCCACTTTTTTTCCCATTTTACCTTCACCAGCCTCAACTCATCCTCTCCTTCCCTCTCTACCTCCCAAAATTGCTCTGGGGTTAGCTCATGGTCAGCCAAACGCGAGAATATGCCGCTACATGACATGAATGCTGCTCCAACAATGACTGAAAAGGCACGTTTGTCAACAGGCAGAACACACCTACAGCTGCATTGTTCTTAGCAGGCCGAGCTTAACGCTTTTTTTCTCCTCCTCTTTTGTCTGGCTTGGGTTTTGTCTTCGCACGATTGTAAGGCCCTGCCTTTTCACATGGTTATTTGGGCATCTCGGCTCAGATGAGCTTTGTGTGTTATTGGGGAGGAAATCAGTTCTGTTTCTCTCCACCTTCTCCCCCCCCACCCCAGAGAAAAAGACATTAAGCTTGTGGCTAAATGTGTTTTCCATAAAGGTCTTTGATGTAAGGGCAAGGTAATTCTGGGCAGCCAGTGGTGCAAAGAAAGGGGCAGAGGAGGGAATGACAAATAATAATTAGGTGCTCTATCAGTGTGAAAATATGACTGGTATGTTTGGGTTATCATTGTTGCTATAGGTTACAGAGCACATCACAAAGACTCCCCCGTTTTTTGAACTATCATTTGCAAAGACTTTTTCTTTATGCCTTTTTTTTTTCAGTCGGAGTTGCTTCCCTATCGGAGAATGCAAGTTTATGACCTTAAAATATGATGGAAGAAAATGGCAGGCCTCTTTTGTACTTTAGTCTCGCTCAGAAGCCTGTCTGCATCTGATGATATCATAAAGGCAGCTTCACCTCAGTCTGTTGCTAAGCCAAACAGACGTATTGATGTCACAAACAACCAGAGGCTAAACAGAAGCTGTATTTTCCTCATCATATGTTCCATATGTCTCTGAAGTTCAAATGAATGAGACTGAGCAGACGTTCATTATTTTCAGCGTAATATGAAGAATGTTCCTCATTTCTCAGTTTTGTTAGTAGGGCTGATTTAAAACTGTGACAGTACATGATATTCTGATTTACTGAATCAGAAAATCAGTATTTGCTGATAAAGCAATATCTTACAGACAAGCATTACTTTGGCAAATACAAAATAATTCGATAGTATTCAATGGTTTGAAATTATTTCATTTTGGTTTCAGTTTTTTTTTTTTTTTTTTTTTTTTTCTTGTGACTTAGGGATTGTTTACATGTATTTTGTCTGCAATATTTGAATAGTAGTTTAATTATTTGAACTCTTGTTGTTATATGTACATGTTCAAACTGACATTATTGGCTTTATATTTCAGTTTTTTCACCTCACCTTTAATTCGTTTTAATTTAGTATTTTTTAACCTTTGGAAAAAATCGAGTTGTTTTGGAACACAAGCACACATTCTCCTCTCAGCTCCCCGTTCATCTTGCATAGTTAACATTTGGGTTGGGGGACGTGATTAATATCTTGTATTTATTATTATTATTATTAATTAATTGACAGGCCTAACTGTTTCATGTCATCCTAGAATAGTTCATTGATACAGTTACAAAGTTAAGGCCACAGTAATGCCCTCTAGCCATATGTTTCTGAGGGGACACTTTACATGTCATGGGAAGAGCTACTACAGCCATGTACAAAACGGTAATGAACCGCTCGCTGTATATCACCTACTGCTGCCAGCAGTCAGACAGTTGGCCCGTGCCTGCTGCTCGTGCCTGACGGACGAAAAAAAGGCCTCTAAGTGTTCTAGATAAAAGCTTTCACTTTGGTCAGTTTCAGAATATTAATATTTCAGCACATCGCCTCACCTGACATAAATACTGAACGCCCTTTAATAACTGCCTTCCAGTCTGCTGTTTGGAAGTTTATCATTGTGAAAGCTTACGTGGAAGATTCTGGAAAGGTAACATAAATGGGATTAAGGAGAGGTTAAAATCATCTACTGGGGCTGTTGGTAGGGGATATTAAATATTGATTTATCCCAGTGTAACGACTGAGCTGAAGAGTGAGGCTAAGTGCTGCTTACAGATGGATCAATTCATCTTTTAATACAAAGTGTGTCCATAGAACACAATGGAATGACCTGCATTCCCTTTTCACTCGTTCTGAGCCATTTTTTCTCTCTCTCTGAGATGGAAGAGCCATCTCCTTTGAGTCTTCTGTCTTTTAGGTGCATGTGTAAAATATTCATGTTTTAGTGTTTGCTTGCTTGTTTTTTTATTTGTCTTTTCCCCCCTTTGATGTCCCATCAGTAAAAGAAAGCTTTTATGGGACCTCCAACAATTTGCTTTTTTTTTTTTTTTTCTCAAATATTTATTAGATGTACGATTGTCTACTGAGCACAATTATTCTATTTTATTATTTATTATACTTTTCCCCCCCATGAAAAGCACACTGAATTGTACATTTCTTGATCCGTTTTATGCACTAGTTTTAAACTACTTTGTTTGATTTTACATTTTCAAATTGAATTTCACAAGCCACCTAATGATGAGGTTTCACCCTGGAAAGCTTCCCCCGATTTTGATTTCAGATATTTCGTCCTTGCCTAATAACCTACTTTTCGACAGATGTTGCAGTCCTACGGGGCCTGGCGAGGAGATAAAATATATTCTTGTGCTGACACTTCCCAAACTGGAATCAAAGGGTGAAAGGCCAGTGTATTAACCTATTGAGCATCCGCCGGCCTCCCTGCCCCCTCCTCTCACCTACATTATTGATGAGTGGAATATTCACTTTTCTCAAATCCCAGAGCACAGGGCCACAAACATTTAAATGGAGCTTTGCTCACGCTCCTCGAAATTCTCACCCCCTACTTTTAGACCCGAAGCCAATGTTTGCTCTCATTCCCTCCCCTCGTGTGAGTGTTAGGGGCCTATTCACGCTTCCCTTTACAAAGACTTGGGGTATAATCTTGTCTGGTCTGCAGCCCTGGAAGCAATTTTCTACCCCTTTTTCTGCTGCTGTCTTGGAAATTGCCAGCAAAGGTTATTTTTGGCTGCAAAGTAAATCCTGCCATACATGGCTTTGGCCGTCCAAAATTTGATTATATTCTGCACTCAAGCACTGCCCATAGCCAGCAAGTGCCATTGTTGAGTATTGCTTACGTTAATTCTTTGTTCCATTTCTTTGGTATATAAATAGCTCCTTTTCCGGCAAGGCGTAAGGACGGGCGCACATCTCGGGCTAGTTCTAAAACAACGGAATGCATTTACTTTTCCATTTTTTTCCCCCTTAGGTAAGACATGAGTGAAGCTCAGCTGATTTTACACTGTGGTTACATAAAATCACACAAATGGCCAAAACAGGGCACTCATTCAAAAATGCAACAAGGCCTTATACTGCAGACCTGCAAGGCTCTGCTTACGCCAGATACCCCACAACAAAGCTGGTGTAAAGAATGGGCTACAATGAGACATTTATGTGCCACCATATTGGGACTGAACTACTCCGACCAGGTGCATAAAGAACCCTCTGTCTCCCAGATCATGCGATTCTGAGTGTCCATTATTATTAAATACATTGCGTGATAAAAGCAGAAAAACCAAGGTTCTTATTAACAGATCCTTGAAGACCTAGTGAACAATTCATGGTCATTTAATGCAGAAAACTCATATTAAAAAATCCAGATCCGATGATTTCAATGCAGCAGGATAGAAAACAGCGCTGCAGAGTTTCTTTTAAAGCTGTGAGATGGACACATATAAAATGCTTAATTTCACCCGTGATGTCAAAAGGTCAGATGTTGTGGGTACATTTCTCAGTTTTATAAGGGAGCGAGTTGTCGGTTTAACATGGTTATGATTTAATCTTGGATTTTGAAGAAAAAAAAAAGTCTGTATGGAAATGTCAGCGTTCTTTCATGTCAGTGTTTTCAGATGAATTGTTTCTGCAAGGTAAAAAAAAAAAATATCAAGGATTGGAAGCCCATCAATGGAGGGAGGTCGCAGCCTCAGACGGCTCTGGGAGCCTACAAGCATGGACTACTGCTCGAGTATAAAAACAAGCGACCGCATGAAAGGAGATCTGGGCTCGGCACACAACTGCATGTGCTTTAGACTAAACGTTTCAAAACTACCCACTACTGGAAAGCTGCACAATTATAAATAACATTGTGATTGGTTACTGCAGGAATTGAAAGCAGTTGAGGGGCGAGATAGACGTGCGCTGCTGGGCCTTACTCTGAATACAGAAGGTTGAAGCAACCACGTATATACACGGTCAGAACTCATTGTAATAGGCTTTCAAAGCTGCCCTTTATTCGTGTATCACTTGGATCTCTCAGCCAGGTGTGGAACTGACAGAGCATGCTGTTTTCTCAGCATTCAGAATCCAGACAAGGACATGGAACAAACAGTTATTCACCTGACCGTGTTTTTTTTTTTTTTTTTTTTTTACCAGATTATGATATTAACCGTGTGCACCGGGGCGACAGCAAAGTCAGATTGCTAAATTGACAAAGGCCGGTTTTGGTTGCCTCACAATTGGCATTATCTGGACCCGGCTGGAACAATTCAAGGCCATATGGCTGAAGCCGGGCTATTTTTACCAGAGGAAAAGCGTCACTCTATGGCAGTGTGATGCGTAAGTACAGGGTAGACACCAGCACAATGCGCTCCTGCCCGAAATACACGAAGTCTGTGGCCAGCGCTGCAGTCCTCAGGCACATGTTCTGCGGCCGGCCTGATTAAAGCCCTCTCCGCTGCGCTGACATGGGCTCCTCGCTCTGGCTCCCCTCCAGATGTTCAGAAGTTCCACCAGCCTTGCCATCGGCCCTTCTGTGTTATTACTTTACCATGCAGCCCTCCTCCATCGAAACAAAATGCATTCTGTAACCGAATTTGAGGATGGAGGGGAAAAAAAGTGGATAGTGGAGGGGAGATTATTGTGGGTGTCTTTTTCCACTTCAACTTAGGACTGTGTGGTTATAATTTTAGATGTGGGAATGAAGGGCTGCATGCTGAACTCATTTGAGGGAAGGGCCAGCCGTGCGCCAGAGAGGTCGTGGTTAGCATGGGAGGGGCACAACGTGTACCATGACATCTTTTCTTTTTTGCATTGTTTCCGTTTTTTCATTCCCCTAACCGCCCTTTCCCTTTCTCCTTCTCTCTGTACTTGCGGAGACTCTGAGCTCCTGCCATCTCACTGCCGTAATGCACATTATAAATATCCTTTATAGCACAATGGTCACAGAGATCTGCTGGTGAGCATTTGCCTGACTGGACGGTCCTTTTTCAGGATGGTACACACCCTCTACTGCTCTTCTATGGCAAAGTGATCAGTAAAAATTTAATGACACCATAAAATAATAAAAACGCCATTGATTTATCACAGCACTTGATGCAGACAGTAGTAAAGGCACTGTAGACCGATTTCCTTTTCAAATCTTCAAACAAAAAGCCTGATATAATGCTTATAAATTATTTCTCTCGATAATGCTATGATATAAATTACGCGGGTTACATCCAATAAGTATATAAAACAGTATATTAAATATAATGGAAATTCATTGTGTGATGTTTGAAGGTGCGCACGTCTTTTTATGCTCATATTCACTTTCTCAATTACAGACTCCCTAATGTGCACTGTAAACAACGTCACTGTCTCGTGTGGATATCAGCACTTCCTAGGCATGAATGAACTCTCTAGCTCACTCCATTAAGTTAGACCCGAGACACTGAAGTGTCTAATCTTGTTTTCACGTACAATAGCTCCCGTCTGGCTCATTCTTTAATTATTGTTCTGGAAAATGAGAGTTTAGCGCTTAAAGCCTCTTTAATGAAACTCCGTGATTAATGCCCCTTGTTCCCCAAACTGATGTTTAATGATCATGACTTTATAAAAGGAGTTGATTGATCAGAGAGCGCTAACAGAGATGGGAGGAGGGGATGACACAAGCAAGTCATTTACAACCCCCCCACACGCACACACTCTGCAGTTGTTGAGCCCTTCCCCAGTGGACAGTCCACGGCACATCGGCCATCGCTCATGCGACTAATCGCACATCAGTCAATTTGTCATTGGGTGCTGCGCCTCTTTCATTAAGTGTAATAATGCGGTCTGGTGATGAATACAGCAGCGTAGGAGGCTTCACACGGAGCATGGCACACTGAGCTAGTGCTCCAACTTATCTTTACAAAGCCGTCTGAGCCCAGCGGGAGCCGCTACATATGTCATAATTAGAAAACACTTAAATAAGCAAGGCAGAGTCAAGACAGGCAGCTCTTAATGACAGGCCATAAGCAGGTAGTGGTTAATTGTACATCAGAATCACTCAGATGGCCATAAATAATGATTGTTCCATCAAGCGTGGTGGTGGGAAATTGCGGTACTCTCTCTGTACAGCTCTTCTTTCTGCCTCTCTGATGCTTGTGCTGTGTTTTTCGAGTAATTGTAATAGTTTTCAGAAGAAAAAAGTAAGGCAAATAAAATGTAATTCTGACATTTTTAAATGAACCATTTTGTGGCAGCTTAAAACAGCATTTATTTTAAAGCCTGCTTTCAGTGGACAACATTATTTGAGGTGAATAAAAGTGCTGCATTTTTTAAATAATGAACATTACCAAGATTTTGGATTTGTAAGAATTGTTATTTTTTTAAAAAAAAAAGGTCTTATATGCTAACTGCCTATATTGGCTGCATTTATTTGAACAAAAATACAGTAAGTGGGAGCATTTTAAAATATGACTTAATTATTTTCTGTTTTATTGTATTCCTGTAGTGGCAAAGCTGAATTTTCAGAAGCCATTACTGTGGTCTTCAGCGTCACAAGAGACAATTGTCATTTTTCTTTAGGATTCTAAATATAAAGTTCAAAGAACATTGTTGATTTGACATAGCAACCTTTAGTAATATTATAAATGTCTTTGCTGTCACTTTCAATTATTTTAATGTGTCCTTGCTTAAAATTTTTTTTTTTCTAACAGACTCCAAACTTTTAAACAGCAGTGTATATTTCCATATGAAAAAGAATTTAAATATTCTATAATGGGCCAAACTTACACATAAAAAAGATGTGTGTGCTGAAATGATTACTCCATTTAATTATTTACAGGGCTAGTTAAGTGCATTTAGACCTTTTTAAAACCCTGATTGCAGGTAGTGAACACATGTTTTTATGCTTAAAATACCTCCCAAAAACGTGCCTGAACTGTTTCGTGAATTTGCCCCTCAGTGATAATAAAGTCTGTTCCAGGTGACAACAGCAATAAGCAGAGAATCATCCCAAGTAATCCACTATTGTCATGAGCTATTGACAAGTTGAGCCAGAAAGATAATCTTTTGCCGTGTGAAGAGTTTCCTCGCTCTCCGGGCTCCCCAGTGGCAAAAAGAACAGAAAACAAACAAACGAGCAAAACGTCCAAAGCAGCGCGGCTGAAAGATTAATGTGTAAGTCGGTATCTGTGTCTGCGTCTGTGGCAGGGGAGCTGTTAGCATTGTGTTGGGAGGCCGCCCGAGTGTCTGTTCAAACTGTGTGTGATAGGCATTCTCTAAAGAAAAGACAATTCAAGCACACCTTTTGCCTGAGATTGAACGCACACCCTGGGAGAAGAACAAACGCTCTGGGGCCGACTCACCGTAACTCGCTTTGCTTTTAGCATCTTCCTGCCCTGTTCGGAGGGGGGAGAGATTACTTGTATCACGCCGAGTCAAAGTGTCCATCTCCTCCTCGAGTCTTTAGAGAGAGCGAGACGGGCCTCCACTAATGCCCTGCTGCACTCACCGCAGAACTAGGTCATTTAACAATGGACCCAAGCAGCGGTCGGCCCTCTTCCTCTGCATAATACATTAAGTCTAATGTGCTGCAACCATTCAGGAGGGCCCCCCAAAAGCTGTTATTTTATTCTGTAAATGCACACGGACATGACATTTAATATTGTCGCACGGGCGAGGAATGACAGGGGTTTATTGTGCATCAAGTGCGACATGATGCCAAGTTTAATCTGAACAGAAAGCAACATGACAAAAGGGAAAACACGGCGTGTTCCTCCGAGCATGAGCCTTGAATAAATGATAGACAGGGAGCTCAGGGCAGCAGAGACAGGGGCATGTACTGCAAAGATTAGAGAGCGGAAAAGAAAAAAAATAAGCTGAACATTTCACTGGAGGTCCCAGGCTGCATTGTGTGCTCAGGATCTTTCAGTGTGTTGTTTCTAAATCCTTTTTAGTAGAGTGTTCCAGACTCTTATCGGTACAAGTCCCTGCAGATGAAGACCGTAAGAGACTACAGTTGTGATAAAGACGACTTGACTTGGGCCCGTCAAAATGCATGGGAAGAGCATGTGTGTCCTACAGGGTCATGCGCCATTCAGTATTAAATTAAAAAGTGCCTTTTACATTTTTTTTAATTGTAATTTAAGAAGAAACAATTAAAGTCAAGTGAAATTTAAATTAAATAATTTAACTGCTTTAATCCATCTTTTGAATAAAAATAGAAATTTATATGTAGTATAAATATAATGGGTATTTATTTGTGTGTCTGTGTGCATATACAGTACATATAAAATAATTGAATGAAATGCTTATAAAAATAATAATTATGGGAATAAAAATAATAATTAGTAGTAGTAATTTGCTAGATTTATTAATTTAATTATTTAATGTTCCATTGTGAAAAACACATCATTTCCCAGACTGCTCTAATTTAAGCAACATGCAGCAGGCAAGTTTCATGTTGAGTCAAGACCTAAATGAATACAATTTTCTTAATCATGCATTTGAGTATGCAAGTGGTGTATAATGGCAAACCACTAAATATCTGTAGCCAGGAAGCTGTAGTATCTGAACACAAATGTTCTGTCATTTTTGCAGGAGAGGTCTCATTATGATAACCTGGGCCATCACCTGGGCAAACTAGGCGAGGATGGGAAGATTGGTCACAGAGTCATCGATCTCACCAGGCCAGAGGATTTCGAGGGTAAGTATCTATTTGTGATGTTTGGAAACACAACTCGACTGCTCACAAATTTGTGCTTTGCACCCTTGCAGAGCATTGCCATATATCTAATGCTGCTTGCTGCTTGACTACAGTGAGGAATGAGGTCAGGTACAGTTCAGTCAGATGATCAGACTGACTGGATTCCACGGTTGCTTGGCCAGTGTCAGGGAAAGTTGATGGGGTAATGCAGTGCTCACAGCTGTATTTAAAGTTTTTACAGCTAGTTTTTTGATGACAAAGTGATGGGACAATGCTGGCCCTCCTCCAGGACCAGGCTCTGTTGCCACAGCTCATGTTTGATGTGCTGGGTGTGGAGGTGTAAATGCTGATAGAACTTCTATGACAAAGTGTCAACTCCTTTTGTCACCCTGTTCATAAACAGTACGCTTGTGTGCACCAGTGTTTTTTCGGTGTAAAATACTTGTAACAGTTCCCAAGGAAATCTACAGCTAATATATGGAGAGATAAAACATTTTAATTCAAGTTTAAATAAATTATGGGTATTATCTTTGAAAAGAGGCCTTGAGGGAACAAGCACAATAGATTATTATTTTTTTTATTTTTTTTGCAAGATGATCAGCCTCGCATAACTCTGTTTGTTTATGAGCTTTTTAAGACATAAATTATTTATTTTGGCTGGGTAGCATTCAAATCTGTAAATAGAGGTTTAGAGATGCAGTTTTTCTGGTCTGGCATGATCTGATCTGACCAGACCAGAGCAGATTCCCGCCAAGAAGCCCGTTCCACCCCTCTCAGATCAGTGAGAAAGCTGGGTCCTCGGTTCCTCCAATACGGTGGGAACCCGACTTCTGTGGGCACCGGAGCAGTCAGGGGCAGGGTTGAGGGCACCCAGTCGCCCGAGTGATGCAGAGTTCCTTCAAAGTCCTAAGTGGAGGTGAAGGAACGGAGAGCGTGCCTTCAGTTTACTCCCAGTACAGACAGGATTAGAAGGCCACAGAGGTTTCTCATCCCAGTGGACAGGCGCCACTGTGAACGCTCAGAGCCATCCCCATCTCCATCTTCCCACAAACACATCGAGATGAAGGATGTGAACAGCATTTTATGATGATACGCCCCACATTAAATAGTCTCTTTTACAAGCAGAATGTGTTTACCCATTGGGAAACATGGAGTGTTTACTTGTGTGTTTTTGTGTTTAGAGCCTTTTTCGATAGACTAAGTAAAACAAATTCCATTCCTCTCGCTGAACATTTGAGGAATGTACGCACCGTGTATGTGATACCTACGCTTAAAAAAGGCAACCCTTCATCCTGTTTATTTGCCACTAGTCTTTGTTTTATTACACTTCTCTGTTCAGAAGCTTTGGGGCTTCATCGGTATAAGCTAGCTATTTTTAATGCACTTTAAATGATTTATCAGCTAAGTAGGAAACTACCATTTGAGAATTAAATTTCTTGACGCTTCAACAGGGCAAACAGAATCATGCAGTAACTGTCATGGAGAGCAGAGGAAATTTACTGAGTGGAGCCATAACGGCCGCATGCTTCCTCATACAGAGGTCCTGCCTGCTGAAAAGACACGTTATATTGGAAAAGGCTTGGGGTGTAAAACAGCGCTCTGTCACTGCTGTAACTCGCAGAAAA